>NC_054552.1:4701951-4724451 GCF_017654505.1 Polyodon spathula
TGTCCATAAAAGTTTATATTTATTATAAAACATGAGCTGATTGAGCTTAGAAGTGCACATGTCTAATGTAAAACGTTGCTATCCGAGCTACACTGTAAACACTTCTTTTACACTGCCACCAACTTTGATGACCTATTTGAATCTCCATGGTTCCAATTTATGTCGCATTTGCAGTATGTGTGAATTTTTATCTGAACTGAAAAGCATTGCACTGCGTTAGCACTACTGAAAACATTTTTTTTTTTTTTTTGAAGTTCAGGGACTGGATACTGTTTTGCACTTTCGAGATAATAAGTACATCAGAATATTCCCCATTTCACGATTACAGCAGTGTGCCTATTTTGAGGTTCATAATGGCAGGAAGAAATTCCCTATAGAGTTTAGACTGGCATCAGGTGCAAGAATAGTTGATTGATCTCACTTTTAGCACTGGGGATTCACAAAAAATAACCTTGCAACAAGCCAACAGTTATTACACCATTATTGGATACTGTGAATCCTTCAGGTGATTCTTAGTACGAATCTCCACTGATTCCTGGGTCCTTCATTCTGTTGTGAATTTTCTCAATGTACTTCTATTTAAAGCCAATACCAAAACAGGTGCATGTTCTCTGTTGCCAAAACAGAAAAATGTGTGGATTACAATTTATAATTGTTAAAATGTCAGTTAAATTTTCTATTTTCTTTATTTCTTTAATAAGTCTATAATTTGAAATGTAGATCTGGGCAAGTTGCCTGTATCAGGAAGATAATACAAATGGTTGTATTTGCAACTGTACCATTTGATTTAGTTTATACAGATGTCCCACACAGCATTCTCTTGCAATGTATTTTAAGAACGCTGAAGATATATATATATATATATATATATATATATATATATATATATATATATATATATATATATACTATATAACACACAAAGATCATTAGTAATTAGGTAATTATGCAAATTCTATCTCTTTTAGTTAATCACAGCTTCTTCTTTACCCAAATTCCTAATCATTAAGGTGCCCCAAACCTAGCTTAAGCTACAGGTGAAGTGGTTAAAGCCTAGCCTCAGGTAAAGCAGGCCTAATAATGATGCAGTATTGACTGGTCGCAATTCTTAATGCTGATTGCAAGCTACTTGTCAAGGTTTTTAAGCACCAGTGATAGACTTGGCACTTCAATGTGGACCATGTTTTTAAAATCAATAGAACAGCTTATAATTTGGAATGGAAGCTCTGATATCTCACATCTTTTGCTGAGAGTCACTCACTGTCACTCACTGTAGAAAAAGCCTTTGAACTAATAGGTGTTAGTAAATTCTCCCCAGTACAGACTGTACGTGAGCTTACCTTCTGCATCTTTAAGAAAAGTATACAATGCCCTTTCGTATATTTTACACTGCTCATAATATATTCACATTTTTCTAATAAGGACATATTGTTTTAATAAATTGTTTCATGCAGTTTACAAGTCACTCTGCCACTGCTGCTGTTAATAACACCTGTCAGGTGGAGGCTTCAGCTGAAGGGGATTGGAGGATTTTATAGCCTGGTTGTGTTAAATGCAGGGGATTGTCATCCAAGCACTTAGTCATGTAAGAGTACCGCACCAGAAAAAGCACAGACTGTTTGGATTGTTACTCATGTTGACACAATAACCCTCAGCTGACCTTCAAGTTACAAAATGGACCAGACAAAAATCTACTCGCCAACCTAACCCACAAACATCTAGGCGTTCTTTTAACACCAATAGCAGCTGTCAGCTTTAGTGCATGTTATCTTGAGGTTCAGAGAAGCAATGCTCTCTTTTCTTAAATGTATTGACCCAGCGTCAAAACACCATGAATTCCAGCTGAATAAGATTTTAGAACGTTTGATGAAAGAGAAAGATTTTACCAAGCTTGTATAGTACAGAGAGCCCACTGTTTTATGACAGTGTGGTATGGTCAATGGTCATTTTTTTCCAGTCAAGTGTCCTGTTGTGGTAATACTACTCACTGTACCAAATTATACAGAGGGTTTACTGTCTGTGTCATCTTCCCCCGGCGAACGACTTAAAAAGACCTATCTTGGTTAATCTACAACTACAGGTTTCAGACCTCAACCCACTCTCTCCAAGGTAGTTGAACATTAGTCAAAAGAGATGTAAGGCCACAGAGAATACAAGAACATAACATTTATATTGGATTATAAAGCCCTGTTTGGGCACCATTTTTTGAAAAAAGCTAATTTGTAAGCAGAGCAGACTGGTTGTGGTTAAGAGGCTTTGAGACCAGTTTGCTAATTGTTCTTTTTACTGTCAAGTGAAAAAAAAAAATCTGATACGTTATGTAACATAAAAAAAAAATGTATTCACTCCAAATCGAAAATATGGGACAAACTTCTCAGGCCAGTCTATTCAATGTGAAGGAAACACTTGCATGTATTTTTCTGTAGCGCCTCATGCTGTCTGCAGGCCTCCCCCGACCCTTGAGCAAACACTTGCTGTGTTCAAATATTTAAACCAAACTGCCTCCAGGGGACTGCAAAGACTAGAACAACCTTCTATTGTGCCGAACATGAAATGAGTGTTTCCATATAAAAAAAATATCTCATAAACCCAATGCATATTGTTTAACCCAATGCATATTGTTTGGTAAACCGTGTTATGTGTAAAAAAAAAAAAAAAAACTTTTGTTGTAGTTTTGCTATAAACAAAGTGGTGCATTATTAGTCTAGAAATATGCTGAAAGACTTTATAGAACCTGGCTATTAAATATTTAGTTGGTTAGTTATAAAAAATTAGGTAGTTCTTAAAAAATACTTCAGGTTAAACCATGTTAGAATAACACTATTGAGAATATGTTGTCCTTCATGTATTTTTTTTTTTTTTTTTTTAAATAAACTTTTCCTGGAATATGAAAAACGTACAGCTGACCCAAATGAAATCACAGGTTTGGAATGGAATAAAAGCTAAACTTATACAGTATTGAATATGTTTTACATCTTGTAAAATTGTGCATTCCTACCACATGTAAGCTGACATGCATATTTTAGCTCACTTCATAAGTTACCTGTACTTTCCATAAATAATACAAACTATTTTATACATACATCTATGCTCTAATAACAAAATGCAGTGTAATTAACAATTTCACAAACTGTATTGTCTGTTTTTACACATACTCTTAAAAATAACAAATGTAATCTCTGCTCATATTCTTGTAAAGGTTACTTTGGTGCAGAGCATGCAGCAAGGTGACATAAATGACAAGTGACCTTTTTAGTTTAATTACCCTAGAAATTAAATGCCATAATTTTTTTTTTACCATGTTAAGCCTGCAACTTTAAATGTACAATTGCAATTGGGTTAGTGAGCATATACAATACAATAGTAACGTGTGTGTGTTTTACCTTTTTCATTTTGCTCTCTGTCTGTTCCAAACAAGACATTTCATTTTTATGCAAGAGGGTGCACTGTATACTGAAGGTGAGTGTGGCTCGTCATCTCGCACAGCAGGGAAGGCGCTCCCCTCTGCGATGATGAAGGGAGGATGTTGGTCCATCGACCCTGCACACTGGAGCTGAGCCTCGGCAGCAGACACTGACAGGCACTGGCTCTGAGGTAGCTTGCAGTTACTACTGTCCTAGGCTCTCCCAGATGGAGTCATTTCAGATGTGCGCTCTGCCTTTTAGGTATTCAGGGCATTTACAGGAGGTAAAAGACAAGAAAAATGAAAGAAAAACTGAAAGCAAAATGCTCTATACAGTAGAATGTGTAAAGATGCTGGGAGCCAAGAACATTGTATTTTTCATTGCAGTTATTCTGCCCCACACAGGAAAATGTGCCACGATATGACAGGACTGAGCTATTATGCAGCCTTAGTGTTCCTAGTAATTACCTTGGACAGTAAACAAAAGGAAGAGAAGGAGCATAACGGAAGTGTCATTTATTATCATTATGCTTTTAGTATGTTGCAAAATATTAACCCTGTAATATCCATTGGTGTGCCATTTGTGTTACAATACATTGCCACCCTCTGTAGAATATTGTGATTACAAAAAGCCAACATTTTCATATGTAAAACTTGTTATTGTTGGCCAGACCAGATCATTTTGCATTTGGTACAATGATCTGGGTCTAGTGACATATGTATAGCAGCTTTAATCCATACAAAAATATTTGCATGTAGTTATTCTAAAAGAAAGAAGGTGTTCTTGCTACAATAGGCCCCATGCTAATGGCATCAGGGATCAGCCGAGGCACCATGGAATTCCTTTGATGCTGAACTTAGAGCGAGTTTATTTTCATAATCTGTGTTTGTGGAAATGATGGCATTTAGGTCACTACTTATGTGTACACATGAGTGATATGAACGATATTAAACGAGAGAAAGAGACCATTGCAATTTCATTTTTGAAATGGCATCACTGGTGCACAGGTTAAAAAGACATCAGCTAACAGAAGTAGTCTTGCAAGCAAGAACCAAACTACAGAGAAAAATGATAAATCATCTGTGTAATGTTCAAGAATGACTAGTACCTTTATTGATGGTGACATTAAACAAAAGTAAACTATTGTTTTTTTTTTGGGGGGGGGGGGGGTAGGGGGGGGGGGGGGGGGGGGGGGTAAATCAGGTCACATATTATGAGCAAATTTGTTGTTGTTGTTTTTTTTTTTTTCCAGTTGAGCACTGTTTGAAAACACCGAGCTTGATTGATAACACCGTGTAACAATTTTTTTTTTTTTTTGTTCCTGATCCAAAAATGACTTCTTTTTTTGTTCCTGTTCCAAAAATGACTACAAAAGATTTAGAAATGAGTAGTTTTTCGAGATTTACGATTATACTGTAAATACAGTATAATCGTAAATCTCGAAAAACTACTCACTTCTAAATCTTTTGTAGGTATTTTGGTATTACTTTAGTATAAATACATGTTAATTTTGATTCATATGTTGTTTTTTTCTGACTTTATGTGAACGAAAAGACACACATTTGCCCGTTTTCTCATTGGAAATAGTGATATTTTGAAATATCACTGTCCTGGTCACAAAAGCAAAGTTTGTCCTTACTACCCAGGAACAAAAATTGTGTTACATAGTGTAATGATTGTTTTGCCAGTCTATTTTCATTGTACACCCTCCACATTCTGACCCACAAAGGGGATATCTAGACTCATAATTCTGAATCTTTACCACAGTCCTGTTGAAAGGAATAGACTGACTGCATTACTTTTGTAATAAAACAATATAAAGATATAAATATAAACAGAAACTGTGAGTTACTCTATATTTTGTATTTATGTTAAATCTCGATTGACAGACAGGGCAAGTACTTCCTCTTTTATGGTCGCCTCGATTTATTTTTCCATCCTGTTTTCTTTCCTATAACTTTAACCTTTCGTCACTAGAGCCCTTTCCCTAAGAAAGTGGTTCACTGTAAGTCAGTCAAAAGTTCTGCACAGGTCTTTCCTAATGGGTTTGTATATAGATTAGCACATAAAGCTGGGAACAGTTCAGAAGCAAAGCAAAAAAATTAATTGAGGATACCAGGCCCCTTACAGTAAGGCTGTGTATGCAAATGTACAGCTGTATGCAGGTGCTCAAGTGTAATCTACTATGCTGCAAAATAGTAATCTTGGGCACACTGTTAAACATATCCATCTGAAATTCTAAAATGTATTTTACATTCAAGACCTTGTCTTTGCATGTGTGCTTGTTCTACTGCTTGTTCTGACGTTTCTGTTAGGATTTCCACTTTTAAATTTCAAAGCTTCAGTGAAAGAGAAGTCCTGCAGCTTTAAATGGTGAGGACCTTGTGCCTCCTTTCTGCACATGCTCAGTACCTTTATGTGCCTTTGCCAAATAAGAGGGTGCGTGACTGCCAGATACCAGTGTGATTTTTTTACACTAAGGATTACTTGTATGGTATTGATTTTTGCAACAGGGTGTATGCTACAGTACGCTTGCAAAGCCAGGCCTAGGCTTAATCAATGCATTTTTTTTTTTTTTAATTACACTTCAGTGTTTTTTAAACATCAAAGGTTTCTGAGCAGCAGCTACTCTAAACCAAGCTTATGGTAGCTTTGCTGACAGCAAACTCAGGCTGCAAACCATGTGTGCATAATGATTTCTATTGAGTGAATGGACTGCTTAAATATAGATGTGACTGCTGCAGAATTCATTTGAGAAGCATGAAACCCAGGAAAGCAATATGAATTGCAAGAAGACAACACTAAAAGCATGAGCGGGATACCCTTTTTTGAACAAGGAAGCATTTGTTTTATTATTTTGTAAAAACAGTCTTACTGTATGCCTTTAGAAAAACTAAACACAGATCAGGTATACTTAATTTGATTCAAGACAGTTCAGTGAAATCACATTGGAAGATATTATGTCAGTTTTGTGTTCTAATGTAAATAACCTTACTTATGATATTGCACCTGCAAAATCACTGGAAAATAATTTCATGTAGGGTTTATGTGACATCATAAACTATGAGACTGTTAGGTCGAGTAGTTTATAAACTCATAGAAACCCGAGATGAAATTATTTTCCTTTAACACACTGAAGCCCATCTATTATTTTTTATAATAGATGGATATTATTATCTGTAATAAAAAAGACAATAAACAGGTGTTAAGGTTTAAATTACAAGTGAATGTAATTAATAATAACTTAAATTAAGTTAATAGTAAAGAATCTTAAATATAATTTTATTTTTGATAATTCAGGAATAGTGAATTAAACTGGATAGAAAATGAACTGCAAAAAATAATGTATTTTTAAGGAGAAAGTGTTTCAATGGGGTATGCTTTTTTTTCCTGAGTCTCTGATTATTTGTCTCGCTCACTTGTTCGGTGCTGATTGTAAATCTTCACAGAGACAGATTTGTTCAAAGTGCCTAAAAAGCATGAATTGTGGATGTTGTCGAGTGATTGAAAACGAGGCATTTTGTGTTTTGAAAGTGGTCTCGGGAGGTGTACAGGAGTCAAATATAGGTCAAAGGTTAAGTGTAATCTTCTAGACGAATATGCCATTTTTATGTCACTGCTGTGGTATAATGCCTTTTTTTTCAAATGACTCAGGATGCAAATATAGCCTTCATCCTACACAAATCCTAAATTGGCCAAACAAGATAAAACTATGGACAACATTTTTTCCCATGTGGTCTGTTAAGGAATTTTTAGATCTCATGTTTTTTTTGTGTGTTTTTTTCTTTATCAAGTGGACAGAATAGTAATCAACCCTGACAACGTATTGAAAAGTGTTGTGCAAACAAAGAAGTTCAATTGTGCCTAAA
Organism: Polyodon spathula; assembly: GCF_017654505.1. Taxonomy (NCBI): domain Eukaryota; kingdom Metazoa; phylum Chordata; class Actinopteri; order Acipenseriformes; family Polyodontidae; genus Polyodon; species Polyodon spathula. The sequence goes on from NC_054552.1 coordinate 4,709,225, forward strand.
CTCCTATACATCCTGCAGATAAGCTCAACATGCTACTGGGAGCGTTTTCTCTGCCCTTGGGGAAGTGCAGGCTCAAGTGGTCTACAAGCCCTCCACTTGGAACAGCACTGTTCATTTGTTTTCTGGTAAACAGAAATGCTTGGAACTCGCACAAAGAGTACAAGCACCTATATTAAGCATGAGATAAGTATCTATGTGTGGACAGGAACATTCCTTTATTTGTGTAGCTTAAGGGAAGCTCAGAAGAATCAAGTGTATTCATTGAGTTCTGTAGCAAATTACATGGCTGTTTGGATCTCGAGTGTCTCAGTGTATTTTTTCTCAAGTGCCAAGGGCCACAAACCCGACTTTGTTAAAAGGAAACCTCTTAACATCTCAACATGTTGCATATTCCCTTCTTAGGATTTATCTGAAGGGTACTTCTTAAACTTTCCTTTTGTAGGCACGTTGGCACGAGTTTACCAAGAAGGTTCAAAGTTAGTTTGGTAAGCTGACTTGATCTGAATGACTGTTATGTACTAAGCCACTGTAAGTCTCAATTTGAAAACCTTAAAACTGGGATCATTGAACTCGAGTTTTATAATTTTTACTCCAGAGCGTTATTAGGACATTTGTTTTGGAAAGGAAAAACACACCCAATAAAATTAACAAACCAGTATGGAGGTATAACTCAGACATTTAATGCAGCTGCTTGGAAGGAATCTAAAGTTGTTTCTTATTTGTGTTAGAATTGTAATTGTGCTAATGACTATTTTGAGTCAAAAGATTTGGGGAATCTGGTCCAATACAGAATGTTTTTTTGTCTTTGTCCGACATTTTGTATAGAACGAGGTGTCTGCAGAAAGATATATTTAGATATAGTCTTTCTTACACAATTCATGCATGTGAGCAATGCATTACTGTACCAATATTCGTTATCGCATATTGTTTAATAATTTTTAATGCAAAATTTTATAGGGTATCTTATATATATTAATATATATATATATCTATATATAATAGATATATATATATATATATATATATATACCATGCCAAAGTTTGTGCATAGTGTATTGCACTGAGATGTTACTTATTTCAGAATAATTCTTTCCATATTGTTGGCTAGAAGTTGAATGTTTTATAAAAGAAAAAGTAAAGTAAATACAAGACCTTGAATTAGCATTTAAAATGATTCTTATTTTCTCAATTGGTCGAATGCAGCTGCAATACTAATATAGTACCAGTTTGTCAGTTGGCTTCTTTTATTTACTGTGGAGCTCCACGAAACCATGACACACATATGGTTTATTAACATGAATAGACTAGAATTGCATTTAATTGTATCCTGTCATATTTAAATAGTTCTTTAAAACAAAAATTGTGACTAATTCTCTCTTCCCTTCTCTCTCTCTCTCTCTCTCTTTCTCTCTCACTCTCCCTCTTCTCTCTCTCTCCCTTTCATTTTCGGAATATGTCTACACTGCATTTGCCTCCAGACTTGTCAGACACAGTGAGCCGTTTGAGCAAACAGGACCTGGCAGAATCTGCCAAACTCCTGGGATTGGGATGTGGCACCATAGCCACAGACAAGAAGCACCTGGACTTCTAGTGGTTTCAGTTTAACCATTTCATGTACAATTTGCCTGACTCTCTAATTGAGGCTAGAGATTTAATTTGTAAACAAGCTCTAATGAGTCACCCTCTGTTGTCCCCGCAGCAAAACAAACAAACTCAAAACTGTGGATAGATAAGTGTTAAATCCATTGTGTTTAGTAGCATTTGTGTATGCCTTTTATTTTAAAACAGCACAGATTGTTACCTCTTGTCTTGACTATTTAAATACTGGATGTACTGTTTAGTGCTAACAGTTTATCGTTGGAAATCATTGGCTACAGCACAAAAACATCCCTTTTGCTGATGGAAAAATGTTGTCCTTCTAACAGATGTCACAGAGTTGCATGGCTTGGGATACCGCACTGTCAGCTCAAGACACAGGAAAATCAAAAACTGTTAACATCAATAATGTCATTTGTCATATGTTTTGGATTTTTTTCAAAAAGAAGAAAAAAGATGCAGATTCACTTAAAAAAAAAAAAAAAAAAAAAAAACAAAGGCAAGAATTAAATGCCTAGTGGGAACTAGACACATACAGTATAAACTAAAAATTGGCCTTAAATTTGTCAAACATTTTTGTACATTTGAACTGATGTTTACATATATTAAAAACAATATATACATTTTGTTGTAATGTGCTTTTATTTTGCATGCAATGTTTTATACAGAAACAGAAAAGGAAGACCGCAGATTCACTGTGAAGTATTAGCATGTAAGAGTAGTGTCCAGAAAGAAGTCAAGGTATGCTCCCTGCGGCAAGAGAAACAATTACAGGATGAACAAACGTAGCTACATAATTTAGTGAGACATCAATTCAACAACCTTTCTCTTCCCTGACCTAAATACACCTGTAGTAATGTGTTAAAGCTGAATTCAAGAGAAATATGATATACCTTTTAGTTTTGGAAGGGTTCAGTAATGGAACACAATTACATGTACACATATGCATTTAAAAACTATGCTGATGGAATTATCAGAGATTAGGGACAGGTTTGGTAACTAATGGGCCTGAGGCAAAGCTGGTCCAAATGTTGAAGATCTTGTTCTTTTAAATCTGATTGAAAAACAACAATTTTGATGGGTTACTAAGATTGTAGCCAGCGAGGTGTCATGGTTTGTGTCCATTGGCATAAAATACCGATGAGCTTCTATTTATTTATGTCTAAAACTGTTGTTAAAAAGGAACTTGGTTGTCATTTTTAATCATTTTTCTCCCACTTTTTCAGGAGTAAATGTTGGCCTTTGTTGTTTTCTATGCAACAAGCGCATGAGATTTGCTTGTCACATGTCACTATATAGCTCCTTGTCAGATACCAATGGTCTTCTAAAGTACTTACTCTGGGTGATGTGCTAAGGGTGATTTGACAGATGTTAAACCTGTCATCGTACATTGTCAGCATCATTTGGTTTATGTGCTTATCAATGAGTCACTGCCTTTCTACACCTATACTGTACTTCAGAGATTAATGTTTTGAGCAGTATAAAGATCTAAATATGTTTTAACGTAAATGTATGTCCAGTATATATATATATATATAATATATATTTAATATATATATATATATATATATTATATATAGTCCTCATTGCCTGAGCTTTTTATGATAATATCAGAACGAATATAATGTTTTATTCATTATATATACATGTATATATATATATATATATATATATATATATATATATATATATATAAAAACAGAAAAACATGCTCACTGTAAGGTGACTATCTGGGAGACTTGCTATTTATTGTTTTAGTGTTCACTGACATACATATTTACAGTCAAGAATATAAATAACACATGGTTTCGGTGCCTTGACAAAGTATGAGGGGTTTTCTACGACTGGTATCCACAGCATGTATAATACAGTATCCTAACAAAGCTCAATGCATTGCTTGATTGAATTTGGGCGAATGTTTCCCAAAAAATAACCTTCAGTATATATTTGCAATCAAGCCCCACTTTATACTGATATGGCCAAAAGTATTTTAGAAATGAACTCCTTTAGCTTCATAAAGTCAAACCTGCTAAATAATGTAACATTAACATATTGAATTACCTACCGCTTTGTAGTTTTCCATATACTTAACGATGAAATTCTGTACTATTAAGGCTTCCGCTAGACTTTTACGATATCATTTTGAAGTTTCGTGTGATGGCATGATGTAAAATAATAGAACTAAATTATGTTCATATATCTATATTTTTATTTTTTAAATCTATTCTCAACCCTAAAACTCTAGGTGTTGCAAACCTTGAGTTCGTAGCTGCAATTCTTTTTTACCTGCCTTCACAGAGTGCTGGAAAAAAAATCGGCATGGCAATTGTAAACAATATTAGGTCTGAATAAATGACCTGTGTCAGCCCAACCAATACGATTATGTTCATTGTGCTTCTGTTTACAGATTTCAAGTACTATTGGGAATGAAACTAAGTTAAGCCGAAAATCTCAAACTTTTTGACAGCATTGCAAATTGGTTTCCAGTCACTGCTGTTTTGAAGATGGCATTTCAGGTTGACTACCTCCTGTAGACAGATATTCTGCTAAACTGAAGTGAGCAGCAAGCTGCAACAGCAAGTGATATCTTCAAAGCTCTGATTTCTTGTAAAGGTACAGTATGTCCCATATCGTTGTTCCAGTGTTAGATTTTTATAATAGTTACTATCGATGTCTGTTGGGGTTTGACTGTCATTTATCTGTCCATTTATTCCTTTTAAAATATTTTTCTTTTTCCAAATGAAATTATTTGAAGCAGCCCTTGTGTTGCGTGAACTAGTACCATACAAAATTATTGTTGAATCAATTGTGCAGAATTCAGAATGGTGGATATTTTAATGTCCAGGTTTGTAAAGCCAATGGGGCCTATTCATCTGACTGCAGATCTACGTACCTTTGTGGTCTAATAATTCAAGTAGGACCTTTCCTCACATATTGATGCTGATGGAAATACACAAAAGTAACTTGTGTAGATTTTTGTTTCTTTAAAAATGTATTTAGGTTCACCTCTGTTAAGCTCAAATTAATAGACTAAAGTGCCTTCTAGTTTTTGTCCCACCACAGTAGGTCCATAGGGATATTATGCTATTGACTTGAATTGACTTGAGGTTTTGTAAATCTTATAAGGAGATGACAAAGTTAACCCTAGCCAATGCATTAAGCACAGGCACAGAGACTAGGATCATTGGAGCTGGACGTTAATGGAATCAGACTTTGGACAGAGGGTAGGAGATGCTTTTTAACAGAGACTGATTGTGGGTGTTGCTGATGAATAATTGAGATCTTTTAAGATCCAACTTGACGAAGCTTCTAGGAAACAAGCAGTCACTAATGGGCTGAATAACCCCCACCCTTTCATAATTTTGATTTTTGTTCTTATTTTGCACTTTTGCAGTCATCATTTCCGGATTCCTCCTCCAAACAGCAACAAAAAGAAAACATTATAGCAGAAGTAGCTTAACCGTCCTGCTGGAATAAGCAGAAGGGGATGAGGATGTGTTGTTTTCTACATTTAACACCTGTATAACCGTTTTGTCAAAGAAGAAGAAATGGACTGGCATTGCAAACAAAATGAGTGCTGCTCACGAAACTTAAACAGCTGCTGGATATCCTCCTTCTTCAAGCAGTATTTCAATATAATTTCCTGATCAGAAAGCATATCAAAGATGACAATATATAGCTATGGAGTCAGAAACCAATATTACTGGGGTCTGGAAAAAGTGAAAGGATTGCATTGAATCCATGCAAGGCCAAGCTGCCAAGTAGTGTTTTTCAAAACCAAATTAACTGTTCTGGAAAATTTTATTGAATTGCAAAAGGCCTAAGTTTGACAGAATCTGTTATTATAATATAATATATATAGTGATTATATAATATATATATATATATATATATATATATATATATATATATATATATATATATATATATATAATATTATATTATATAAATATATCGATATAAGATATATATATATTATTTGGGAAAAATAAATAAACAGTTGGTATAGAATTAAGACAACTTTTTTATTAATTGGGGAAAAATAGTGTGTGTATTTATCTATTGAGAGTTTGTGACATACTATAAAATAAAATATGTTTTCTGCTAAATTTTAGCTAAACTAATTCTACTAAATTTTAAAAGTTTCCTTAAATTAGAGGATAATCATGAAAGCATAGCTCTCATTTTGAAAACAACAAGAAGTGATTTTGCTAGGAGTCCTTGCATCCCGTAATGTAGACCTCACACAACACTTGCTAGTTTGAAATTCACTTTGCTTTACATGTGTACAGCACTATACTAGAAGGTAGGTGATCCTTCCGATCACGCACACATGCATGCACCCTGTAGTATAGACTATATTATATCTAGACTATTACGGCCCATGTGTGTAAAATAATACTTACTGGAAACTTTTCACCATTGCAAATCAAGGCAAATTAATTTTAATTATTATTTTAGCTTGGGGAAGAAAAAATGTCACATTTGATGAGCTTAACACTTAACAGAAGAGGCATACCTAATCGTTATATGAACATTGTTATTTATTTATTTAGCAGGCGCCTTTATCCAAGACTAGGGTGTGTGAACAATGCGTCAGCTGCAGAATCACTAACAACAACGTCTCACCCGAAAGACAGAGCACAAGGTTAAGTGATTTGCTCAAGGTTACACAGTGAGTCATGGAGTGAGCTGGGATTTGAACTGGTGTTCTCTAGGTTCCAAGCTCTTTAACCACTGGACCACTCAGCCTTCTATAGGCCTAAATGATCGCAAAAAATCTCTAAAATGTAACGCACAGAAGCCTTTCCTGTTCTCCCTGTGATTTTCTTTAACATTAACACCCTGCTGGGTAGTTAAATGCTTATATGCAACATCAAATTAACTTAAGTTGTTTGACTACAGTAGGTGTACTGATTTGTGTTTGCTTCTTTGTTTTGACATGTCTTCTTTTAAATGAGATAACAATCCAGTTTTATGAACTAATAGTTTTATTGTATGACAAATCATATCAATCTGCAGATCTTTTTTGATGGACAAACAATGACAGCTGTATCAACCCTGAATGACCATTCGTAAGTACATGGGCTGCTTGTCTGTTTGGAGTATGTTTGTAATGAGAACATTGGGGTTTTACTGTCTATGGACTTCAAATATTGTAGATGTATAATGTGTTATAGGCTGTATGTGTGAGGGAGGGAAAACATGGAAAGAGGTGAAGAAATGGAATAAGAGTGAAAAGTGCAACTAAGGGCCACATCAAAAACATACCACCTTCACGTATGTTACAGCTTTATAAAAAAAAAAAAAAAAAAAGCATTTAGTTGGTTCCCTATGTTTTTAATAGGACCAAAATATAATTTGCTAGTATATGTGCAGTCTGTATAAATAATGGCCCAGTGGTACTATAACAAGTCCTATTAAATACCTCATAAAACCAGCCTATGTTCAAAATAAAAGAAGCCTGATTTTGCCAAGCCAAGATCCTGTGGAAAAAAGAGGTAAATTAAAAGAAAAAGGTTTAATGGAAGAGAAAGCTTTCACTGAGTCACTAACAAACTGTACAAAATGATTTTATAGTTTTCACAAAATACATTTAAAAAGCTCAATTTTAAATAAAATGAAATCGAAATACTTGACAGTATAGACTTGTTATGTGCAATGTGTTGACGCAGAACCCAGATCATGTGTCATGGTGTTTCTCCATACCAAAAATATGACCATCAATAAATGCATATCATTCCATGCCGAAATGATGTGTTTTAGAGTCATAAATAACTGAACATTTGAAGTAGCCTGACGATAAACATATTCTAAGCCATATATATATATAATATATAAAAATATATATATATATATATATAATATATATATATATATTATATAGATATATAAGAATAACAAATATATATATATAATATATATATATTGCATATATATATAATATATATATATATAAAATGTTTACAAAATTTGCAACACAAGACTAAGAATAAAAAGGAAATGTGTGTAATAAATGAAATACAAAGGCTTTGGTATGTTTTTACAATCAACAATGGTTAATTTTGATATGTAGTTGTAAACAACTTCCAAACACTTACGTTTAAATCTCTGGCAAGCATTTTTTTTAATCAATTATAGGAATGAAATATTTCTAGTTGCACAAAAATGATCTGACTGTAAAACACTATAGTACAACTATATCTAAGAACAATTAACTTGGAACTGACCTAAAGAAGAAACGTATTTATAATGCATGAAAATGTGTATAAAACATCTATAGTATATTCTGGGAAATATAAATGAAATTAACTTTATTATAGAAATCATTCTGGGAGATTTCTAGGGAAGACAAATACTTACATTTCGACATAAACAAATTGGATTATATCGAAGACACAATCTACAGTTTACCTACCAAAAGATTTTTTCACTTTCTTGTCACCAGTTACCTCTTTGCACATAAACTTTCATTTGCCAACAAGCTTTGGGGGAAAAAACAACAGATGAGTGTTCTTGCATATAACTAGTGTCTTTTCTGCCAGCCTTGCAATGAAATGATACAAAGGTTTTTCATCAGCGTTCACAATCTATAAAAAGATTGATAGAAGCACTTGATATAAGTTGATAAAACTGTTCATGGCAGAATCTGTTGATCATGGCTTCCTCTTCAATACAGTTGCATGACCATCACTGTTCAATAGTCCCTTCAATCTTGTTCTTGTTTCATAATAACATACAAATGGCCATTTACAAATACACCAAAAATGAGTAAAGTTTGGAAACTGAAAACAAAGACAGTTTTGTTCCATATAGGATATAATGCCTGACACTCTACAGAAGTCCATGTTGAAGTCTTCTTGTGCCAAGAATTATAGCACAGGGCACATTTCCAGTACAAAATGTTTGTTTTCAGAGTCTTTCTTCTCTTTATAAAATACTGCTGGACAACAAACTCTCTCCACAAAGTCACAATGTGAAGTAACTCTTCTCTTTACTGTAGTCTTGGCCAGTACTGAGACATGTCAGGGTCACTGCCTGGAACTTGGACAGGGACAGACACTCCAGGGGAGATGAGACCTGCAATAAGAAAGAGATAGACATGATATCATAGTCTCCTGTAGAACTGAAGGCCTGCATTGCACGATGCATTAACGAACACAGCTGCATTTACAAATGGGAAAAAATCTTACCCAGCATTCCCTTGTTATTTCATCATTTGATAATTCACAAATTTGGGTAATTCATGTTAAGGCCATGTTGACAGAAACTTATAAAAGTGGTATATGGTGAAAGAGCAAGCATGAGGGTTACTAAAGGAATTATTTATGTTTCTTTTTAAATATCAACAAGAAACTGAAAATGATCGCTGCCTACCTGTGGAGGCGGTGCCAGAAGAGCCCATTGGCTGGCTGTTCATATGTGACTGCATATGAGGGGGCGTGTATGTGTCGTAGCTCCGCCCATTCACTGACGGACTGGTGGGCAGCATGCAGGAATAGGAAGATGGCTGGCTGGGCACTGGGGGCTATAGGGAGAAAAATATATTAGCTTCTGGACTATATAGTTTTTGCCTTCCAGTCTTAAATGGCAATGTACAATTGTCAGTTTCACTGTGTCTGGATGCATAAACCATGTACACTTATCCAAGCTAAACTAGCCACTAGTCTAGACACACAATGAAACAAATACTATTTGAGAAAATACGATACACTCATTTTATAAAAAGCCTTTGTACACCACCTAATTTATTAGTTTCCTTGTCCTGCTCTTATGCTGTATTTGCAAAATGAATTCTCTCTCAAGATATGTACTGTTTTTAATTGGACTTTATCCCCCATATAAATGCTCATTGATGAACCGTATGTGCACGATTGCTTACTTACTTGCATAGACAGGTTGTTGGCCATGGTAAAGCTTGGCATAGGTGGCAGAGCACCGTATGTGTTTGAGAGGGATGTGTCTGTTCTACCCAACATGGAACCTGACGTGAAGGACACTGAGGAGAAAAGGTAGCCATGAATTAGAAACTTGAATACACAGTTTCAACCTTATTGCTTTGCAGTTGCAATTAATATTTCCCTTGTTTTTCAAAGCTGTATTATTATTATTATTATTATTATTATTATTATTATTATTATTATTATTATTATTATTATTATTGGTGGTAGTAGTAGTAGTAGTAATTTTGGTTATTATAAAGTTGTTCTGGTTTTCTCAATGTGCATGTGAATATGCATTCTTACCAGGGGTGGTAGGTTGTGGTATGGGCTGGTACACGCTGGTACTGAAACTGCTGCTTATGGGAATGTGACTGGACGAGTTGCTGGCTTGTCTTCTCTGGTTTCTCAGTTTTTCCTCTCTCCTCCATTTTGCTCTTCTGTTAGAAAACCAAACCTGAAAGACCGAAAAAAAAGACATGAGTTTTGTTTCTGCAGCAATTAAACTAAATATAGCTTTACGGAATAAACGGTGCTATTTGAAGCTAGTCTAGGCTTTAATGAGCGTTTTACTGTTCCTCACGCAACGCTGAAAGCATGATAAGGGCTTGTCACTTCAAGCTGCTTACAGCAAACTTAGTAGCTCAGACGTTAAATGTGGCATAATTAGTACTATATCCGTGTGCATGAACCAGCCCCAAAGATTCACGAACCTTTGATAAAATATTTTCTTACCTGTATTCTAGCTTCAGGCAGGTCTATCTTGGCTGCTAACCTCTCCCTAGCGAAAACGTCGGGGTAGTGGGTTCTTTCAAACTCTGTAGGTGGGGTGGGGGGGGGGATAAACAAAATGCATTTGTTAACTGTGATGACGACAGTGTGTAAATAAATACACATACTTACTGAAGGTGAAAAAACAATATGTCATAATTACAAGCATTATCAAAGCATATTAAAGCAAGGGAATGCAAAACTAACCTGGGCTATAAACTCGGTGACACTCTTTTCTGTAAAACAGGCAGTGAGTCTATTTGCACTTGCCTGACACGAGTCTACAATTATATAGTCCTAATATTTTTCCTCCATAAAATCCATGAATAAATGCATTAAAGGGGGCCCACTTACCGTTAAAAAAAAAAAAAAAAAAAAAAAAAAACGATTTAGGAATTATAATCGCGTATTTGAATGAGCTCATTAGGCAAATTAAACAAAATTACAGCAGGTAGGCTAATTTCAGAGTATTATGTTAATTTTGTATTCTCTTAGCAGGTACAAGCACCTTCTGGCCTCATGGCCTCGTACCTTTTTCCAATGCCTCTATCTGCTCTTGGGTAAATGACGTTCTGTTTCTTTGTAACTTTCTCTTCAGCTGAAGCCTCATTTGGGTCTCGTCTGAATCCTCTCCGTTGGAGCTGATGGAGTTTGTGTTTTCACCTCCTCCATCCTGCGGCTGACAACCATCTGGAAAAATAAACATGGAATCAAAACAAATCCAAGCGTATTCTGGGCTTCCTATTGGTTTAATACACAATAATAAACACTGCTAACAAGGTTTGCTGACAGATTAACGACAATTTACACAGAACTGTGCTAAGTGGGCTGTAGTAACACACAGCGTGCAAAGAAAACACAGTGGCACATGCAAATCCGTCAATTTCCTGCACAGGCAACAGGACTTAGTAGCCTAATGTATAGGTTAAGCGGTGTTTCTTAACTGTGTTAAGTTCTAAAACAAAATCAAAACACATTCATTATTGGTGATCCACTTTATGGTTGGTGGGGCTTGCTTGTAAACGTTTAAACTATATGAAAACATAAAAACTTTTAAAAAATGATTGGACGTTTGGAACCAATATTAACATACGGCTTAATCTGGTGGTAATCATTTTTTTAATCATATTTTTTATTTAAATTCTGCTCCCTCAATTCATATTGAAAGGTAAAAAAGTAAAATCACGTTGTGTGCGTGTGCGTGCCTTGACACCTATTAACAAACACGTCTGTAATTAAATCATCTCCATAAACAGGCTATCATTGTAGTAAATTACATTTTATTTTTAAAGAACTGTCCGCTCTGATACTGTGTATTTTACCGTGAAAATATGGACATTACTTCTACTTGCTTATTCGTAAGCTGTAGGCTTATAAATAATGGTCCACAGGATTTGCTTGCCATTTTTAATATAGGCGACATTCATTTTAAATAAAAACAAAACTGTTTTAATTTGTGCGTGTGAAAGCAGTATTCTAAATGTCTTATGTATGTAAGCATGTATGTGAATAGCGTGTGTTTAAAATGTCGTATGACTGTGAATGCATGTTGTTGTAGTTGCTGCGGTTAATTTTTACTGAGATCGTTGGTCTCCACTCCTGTGAAATATTGTGGGAATATGCTGTTCATTTTAAAAGATTGAACCGAACTCTTTTATCACTGTCTAACAATAGACGCAGTCCTCAAAGGGCTAAGAGAAATGTGACAAAATGTGGTAAAACCTTTTCAGGCCCTCTGAAATGTTTTAAAACCCAAACCTTCACCCCCTTTTAAACAGTGCGATTCTTCTATAGTGCTCAACATATGGGCGTTCGCAGATCTATTGAGGTGGCCACCAACACGTGAATAGAAGGGGCTGCTTTTCACCACCACACAATGCCAGCGGAGTAAGGGGAATTATTAAACTATTGGGCAGGAGGGTTGGCAAACTTTCGTGGGCAGAATTTTGAAAACACAATTGGAGAAGGTAACAAAGGGATTCTCTCGAGGCGTGCAGTGCTCCGCATTGTAGCACAAGGGCCCCAGTCAACAGACTTTTCAATCAAGTATGTTAACCTTTATGCACTACTATCATTAATCACTATCCCATGGGCTGGGCCGCTCAGCGACATTTAGAATTTATACTTTCTATAGGGGAAAAAAGAACACCCAAACATTATGAATAGGGACAACTCATACACTGGCCCTGTTTGCACAACAAGGGAATGAAAAAAAAAAAAAAAAAAGATTTGATAAGTTTAGGACTGAACTTAGTGAACACTTCTTACGTTTGTTAACGAATTATCCAACAATCACATATTTATTCAAACTTTTAAAAGAACGCAAATAGACTGCTTCTTGTAGTATTTCAAATTCATTCATTTGATACCTGTAGTAAATGTGTCTTTCTGCTGTTATTAAAAAAAAAAAAAAAACACAAGCTACTATTTATTTATTTAAAATGTAGGCCTATTTATTTATGTATTGCTAAAATGCATTTAAATTTGATGTCCTAAATTAAGTTTACTGTATATATAGTATATATATATATATATATATATATATATATATATATATATATATATATATATATATATATATATATATATTTCGTCTCTTGCTCGTCAACGCGCTGTACAGTATAAATAATATAACCGGCAAAGTTTTTTTTTTTTTTTTTTTTATCGATAAAGGCTTCTGTTAAGGTTTAGATGGTTTAATATGACTGGAGAAATAAATCAGTAGTGACAGACAATTAACTTATCTTCCTTTAATGTCTCACTCATTTTTTTGAAAGACCCTAAAAGAATGTACTCGATAGCCAGTGTCTACACTGGAACTCCTTCCAGGGCTAATCCCTAAAGAGACGAGTGAATGCGCGCCCTATTATCCCCTAGCCAGCCCAACAGACGCTGGGTTTAGGATTTGTTTTATAGAATGAAGAAAAAGACGCTGGGAAATAAAATCTTTCCTTAGTTTCGTGGTGTCTCAATCAGTGAGGCGGAAAACAAGCAAAAAAAGATAACAAACCAATCGCGGCATCTTTCAGCTAAAGAGATCAGATCAAAACATTGTAGGACCTGCTGAAAGAGAATGTGTCTAAATTCTAAAGAGCTTTAGCCCCGTAAAAGAAAAAAAAAAAACTGCCACAGTGATCCATAAAACCCACTAAATCGCTGGAGTGTTTTTTTTTTCTTTTTTCTCCCGGATAGAGATGTCTCTTTTAGGGTCCTGTCAGTCCTGATGTGTCCATTATTTTATTCACTGTTGCATGGCATTTATCTGATTGAAACCATATTTGTCCCCCTCTGAGACCTAACCCTGCCTTATGCTTTCCACGTAATGGATTTTAAAACCTCCTAAAACACTCCATGCAAGTTAAAAAGCATTAAGGCAGATGAATTTCCAAAAGGGGGGGGGGGGGGGGGGGGGTATCGCCTTATTAATTTTAAATATTCCTTGTATAAATGTCAAACTGAGTTTGAATGCATTCATAAATTGTTAAGTTATGCTGATGCGCAAACAAGGAAAATACAGGTATATTTTGGTTTTAATTAAAAATAGCATATGCCCCACAGTATTAGGATTATTTGAAAATATAAGTCGCTTAACAGGTAAACAGATACAAAAACTCTTATACGTGTAAACGATTTTAGAACCCCATATAGGTGCATCTTTAAGGATTCAAATACAATCAAATTGTTCAATTACAAATTTGATTCGCAAAAGTATTCCGAATGTATTACATATAACTTTAAATAATAATAATAATAATAATAATAATAATAATAATAATAATAATAATACCGAATGCATAATATTAATACTATGCATGCAATTAAATCGATCTGGACGTTGAAAACAAGGTGTAAACGATATCTATGTTGTGTTATTCCAAAGATAGTCAGCTCAAGGAATTTTGCAAGAACCTATTATACCAGAGAATGGACAGCTGCTCATTAAAGTCAGCAGGAGATTGTATTTTATTAATTTAAATCGGAATGAATGAAGCAGGGGCAGCCTATTGCCTCTTAGTGGGATTCCGCCCGCGGGCTCGTCGCCACTAACGAGGCTCGAGACGTACGCTGCCCGCTCATACTCTTCATTACTGTGTAATTGGGCAACGGAAACCCCGTTTCAACGGTATGTTTTGGATTCTAAATTAAACATGGAGTTTTAGAAATAAAGATAAACAAAAAATCATAAGACTATTTCATTATTCTTATGAATATAAATATTAGCATTGTCCTTATGTTTACATTGTTTTCTTAAATTTCGCGGATGTGTTATATATATATATATTTATATATATATATATATATATATATATATATATATATATATAATATATATATATATATATATATATATATATATATATACAAAGGTAAAAATGGGTATTACATTATTCCACTATTGGCGTTTACCTTGATGTTCTCTCATAGGGTGTGCATTGAAAAGGGATTCAGTAACACTCATGCAGATATTATTCAGAAAAGTTCTGCTCCGTCTTTCTTTCTTGTGTCTTATATTGTATAGTTCTCTTAAAGCTGACAAGTCTAATTGGCAAGCGGTGCCATATCGTGTCCAGGGGTCTCCCGTGGAACATTTCTACAGCTGTCTCCTCCAACTAGACGCTTATTCATGTCGCCTTAATGAGAAACAAAACGCTCTCTAATCAGCAATTACATAGCGACAGAACTGTTCACATAACAAATTCTTGCGTGTGACAGAAACATCCTTTGTACTAGATATTCCGCACACTGTTGCTGATTTGTTTTTTTCAAGGAGGGGAATACAAAATGCAGGTTGCTGGATGGAAGGACGCCTCTATTGAAAGGTCTGACCGGTCACGCGCTGTCTTTACCCAAACAGAGAGAGCACTGAAGGAACTGCTTACAGAACTAAAAACTAACTTCACAAACACTTATTCTGCATTA
>NC_054552.1:4729451-4739451 GCF_017654505.1 Polyodon spathula
TATTTTTTCAAAATTATTTTAATGGCTTTATTAGGGCTATATGCAATTATTTAAATTACTTATAAATACCCTATTTATTTGACCTAGTTTCATATATATATATATAACCATTTGTTGCAAATTAAATATATAGGCCTACACTGTATATGGTGTACTTAATTATTATTTATTTATTTATTTATTTATTTTCAGAGAACAGGATTGAAAAGTTTTCAAAGCGCCCGAGACATAATTCTATGCAAATAACTCACCGTCTTGCATAGGTACCCTAACAATTTCTAAAATCGACATTAATGCTAGGGTTCTGGAATATTTTAAACTAATCTAAGCAACCTTGTGGTTCCACTTTGCATTACAGTTCTTCTGGGTAGCTAATAAGAAGAACCGCGAAGTCAAAGCGACATACATAAAGCCACGCTAGTTCCTGATAGAAATTCGTCATAAATGCACACATGCTGTAGTGTCATTATATACGCTGAGGCAGTTAATATAAAGCGATCGTGCACCCACAGAGCAGTTGCTGATCAAAATGAGATTTAACCGTGATGATAACAGAAGCGACACGAAAACACAAGCATAGATTCGTCTACTTAAAGGCCGCGTTTTTAAAAAGGACACGCATTAGCTACAAGCCAGCGGAAAGGTCCGTTGACTTTAGTTTGCGCTCGTTTAAAAAATAGTAAACTCTATGGACTGCATTGCTGACAGTTAAAGCGTTTTTAAAGAACATTAGCACAGTCAACCTGCCTTAACGCCTGCAATACACCCTGTTGCTAAATATCTCCTTGTTTAGTTTAGTTTACAACAGCGTATCACAACAGAAATGTACAGAAGTGTCACTTACTGTTCTGCATCGTGGATGCTACGCCAGATTCCCACGTGGCTCGTTTATAGTATTCTATTAATAATAAAACAAACATTAATCAAGGGAAGCAACACACATCAGTTTAACAACATTTTGAGAACTATACGGCTTTCTTTGAAAGAAAAGCTTTATTAATCTTAAACATGCATTCATTTTCATTGTATTACATATAACAGTTGATATCGTATTGTGCAGCATCTTTGAAACGTGCTCCTACTGTATATTTGTGTAGTTTATGTGTAAGGTTCGATGCAGAACTCTTAAGACTTGCCTGGTATTGTGCAGATTGTCTTCTAAAAACTATTTAACGAGTTGCTCATCTGCTTCTCTCTAGTTAATGTCTTCCCTCTAGGATGAAGCAAAACAGTATATATTAAGACACCTGGTATGTAGTATTTTTTCCACTGTTGACCGAAATAACGAGATCAACATCGCATTAGACCTTTTGTGTTTGATCTCTATAGCAACAACTATAATTTTAGTCGCATTATATATTTGCCGTCTTCTATACAGAAAATTGCACCTGTTCGGTTAAAAAATAAATTGCTTACGCATAATAATTGAAACTCGGGCTGAAGCATGGGGGCTTTAATTCCACAAAAACAGCTAGAATAAAAATTGTTTTTTTTACGCATTATATTATCGCTTGAATGTTGATGATAAAACGCTGTATTGGTATTGTAACATTTTAGTTAGAACGCCCATCAAGATTAACGAGCAGATATAGGATTGACCGTATATTTATTTAAATTATTGTGCAAAAAAAACAACCCCCCCCCCAAAAAAAAAACAGTTTTTATAGCTATTAAGTAATTTTGATGAACTTCTCTCGTTCTCTTTAGATCTTTTTTTTTTCCTACTGTACTGCGACACACTTCCTCGCCTCGTTGCTTTAAAGAGTAAAAGCAGGAGGGGGTGAGGTCTGTTCATCAAAGCCTACCAAATTTAAACAATGACTTCAATTCTGCTTCTATACCCAAACCCAGAGGGAAAAAAGAGACTCCCAACCAGCAACACAGCTTCCAACTAAACGTACCAACAACTCCAAAACATACAAAGAACTTAAGACAAACTTTTTTTGTTTTTGTTTTGTTTGTTCACCTCGCCTCGGTGTCTGCTGTGGCCCGATGCCTGGGCCCAGCACTTTTTTTTTGTTCCGTCTCTTTTTGGAAATAGAAAAGTAATTTCTTGTTATAAATATCTGGGGTGATTGTGTTACTGGTGTGAGTTGTTATGGGTTGTAAAAAGATACAACAGCCCAGTAGGGTGCTCAATTGGGGAAAAGACAATTGCAATAAAGAACCCATTCAAGAGGCTTGATAAAAAGAAGAAGGGTGGCAATAATGAAATAGTCATAGCTTTGATTGTCTCCTTCACTCAGCTCCTCTAATAACTGCAAGTCGAGGGTTCGTGTCTAATATTACATTTAAAAATACAACCAAACGCCTGTGACGATCCACAGAATCAAAAAAGCGATGGTCTAGTAAAAAGAATACTTCAAAGAACAATTTTGTCGCTGATACTGAGTACACATTTGCTACTCTGGAAGTACCTTGCTAACAACAGATCAAGTTTGACTAAACTTTTATACAAGCACGTCAGTATCTCTAAGATCAGCAAACCCCATATTTGAATACATTAGTTTGACTTGTTAAACTTGCCTTAAATTCAAAGCTAAACCCTAGCTATTACAAAACAATTAAACACAGCTTTTACTGTAAGATATAAGAGACCGGGCCCCCTTAGAAACCATACCAATGATCTGTAATAATAACGAACGATTAGCAAAAACAATTTGTAATTCACAAAACTCGACCGGAAGCACGATCCCTGCCATATTTATTCTCTCACATTGTAGCGCGTTTAGAAAATCACACTCCGAGGTATTTTTGCTATGTGAATGAATGCGATCAAGTTCTTTTTACTGTGTTTTTACGGTTAATGGTTAATTTACAAGTGAAAACACTATCGCCGTTAATGGCCCCGGGTTAGGCCTAACCTGCTTGGCTTTATTTTTCACCCATCTGTAACTACAATGTTTAATTTAACATGCCTTATTAGGGCATGTAAATGTACTTCTTTCACACGCAGAAACAAATTGCCGCACATATCCTGTTTATCAAGTCACACATAGATGCACGTACAACGTATGCATATTAAATTAATATCTAAAAAAGATAGTGTTATATGTATTTATTTGTATATAGAACACACAGCGGTATTTTATATATATATATATATATAGTTTTACCTCATTCCTCAGCAGAATTATACGATTAAACTGTATAATAATTGATAGACCCAGAAAAAATATTTTTAAAAACAACACATTGAAAATAAGCATAAACATTGCTAAGATTTCCACAGAAAAATAAAAATAATAATAGCCTAATACAAAAATAACAATAGGAAAAGGTCGCTAGCTTTTTACACTATGCCACACAGCAATAATGTACATTAAACATGTTATGTGCTCTATGTTAATATTTATACTTCAGCATTTTAATTAACGAGTTAACACAAAATATATCCACTGGATAACATAATGTTTTTTTTTTTGTTTTTTTTTTACATTTCATTATGGGTTTATTTAATTGAGAATGCATTATTCAGCAAGTTTATTATTATTATTATTATTATTATTATTATTATTATTATTATTATTATTATTATTAAATGCATTTGCCAATAAGCACGGGTAATTTTTTTTTTTTAACAATAGCAGTAATAGGCTACTATATTTGTTATTTACATCGCTAATAGAAGGTGGATTATTTAGTATTTTCTAATGTTGACAGATAGGGGAATAAGCTGTAACAAGTTCGTAAGAGAGTTATTTTTGTTGTTGTTGTTTTTGTGGAAGCGCTTGGTTGAATCGCCAGCCAGTCTGATTTAGTCTGACACTCTTCCTCATCGGGTCATTGCGTCTCCCTATACTGATCACTGACTTGGCCTAATGTGACTTTTTTGTCATAAATAAGCATTAAACTTTCAGAAAGCACCGAGAAATAAGTTACAGAAGCACATAAATAAGCAACGAGGTCAAAAAAGCCCAAAAGAAGCCTGCTGTAGCTGCTATTATTATTATTATTATTATTATTATTATTATTATTATTATTATTATTATTATTATTATTATTATTTATTTATTTATTAGTAGTAGTAGCAGTGTTTATAAATAAGAAAGGTAGCCTGCTTTTACAATTAAAATAATAAATGTTGATTTCTTACTAATTATAAAAATGAAACGTTTATGTATATTTATACTTATTGCACATGTTATGCGTCTATATGTTTATATTTTTATCCTAAAAACTGACTTCATTTATTGTTTGCACTGCTTACAAAGATATTCAGCCTGTAGCTCCCAATGCCATACAGAAAACAACCAAGCAAGACTGCATAAATGTATTCCGCTCTACACACAACTGTATAAAACTATGCATAACTTTACAATCAATCTCTGAAAGTGTTGTTTACCGAATTCATATAAAGGTGCAGTGTAGAAACAAACTCAAGAGTGTCAATAATTATTCAAACCTACCTTCATGAGGCATCCTACTACGCTGTCGAAGCTCCTGTCAATAGCTTTGAGCGCACTGAATCGAAAGGATGGTGACTTTCTTGTACGCGTTGGTAGTGAAATAGTTTTTTTTTTTCTTTTTTTTTCCAGTGATCTTGTGCAGAAGCTGGAATCCCTGCGAAGGAGACAGAGATTGATAATAAAGTGAGATGGCAGGGACTGTGGAGAGACACAAAATGTGTGCGTGTGTGACGGAGAGAGAGAGAGAGAGAGAGAGAGAGAGAGAGAGAGAGAGAGAGAGAGAGAGAGAGAGAGAGAGAGAGAGAGAGAGAGAGAGAGAGAAGTAGAGAAAGAGAGCACACCTATGCTGATTGGTGATGGTACAAGTGTATAGATGTATGTGTTCCTGGTCTGTGCCTCGCCTCCACTGCTCTTCAATGGCCCATTAGCAAAGCCTGACCTCTATCATCATCTTCGAGCAAAACACTTCCTCTGCGCCTTTGCCAGAGCGGGAAATGAGTCCGAGCCAGAGCTCTCTATTCAAACCCACTAATCACTCCACATATGCAAATACAGTTCCCTCTCACACAAAATATTGCCTTATGCAAAGCGGCGGCCATGCCTCAGAGCTGCCGATTGGATGCCTAGGTCGTTCTCACCGGCTCAATTGGCTCCGTTGTGTGAGGGTGAATGTAGTCTTGTTTCCATGATAAAAACAAACAAACCCAAAAAAACCCTTACAGTTAGCGAGCAAACACATGTGTTGCACTAATGTGAAAATGAGATTGTGTTTTAAAAACATACAGTTACAATTACACACACACACACACACACACACACACACACACACACACACACACATATATATATATATATATATATATATATATATATAGATATAGGATATATATATATAATATATATATATTTGTATACTATAAAAACTAAGCGTGTTTTTTTAAACATATAAAAACTAAGCGTGTTTGCCATGTTCACCAAAATAAGGGCTCTAAATATGATTTACTGGTGGACGGTAAATGGAAATTGTATGTGTTTGTCTTTTTTGGGTGCGTATCCTATCACTACTTTCTGCTTTCCCTTTGTTCGAGGCTCTATTTGCACATTAAAAGATTAGGAGCTAAGGGGAAAAATAACATTGAGATGCTAACGATGTATAAATATTTTTGAACAAGTGCTTTGTCAACTGCCTCTAGCTTGGAGCACTACACATCTGTCTGTGGAAATCAAGAGCCATCAACCTCACTATTTACTTGTGTATCAAGAGCTCTTGTAAAAGGCCTCCAAGTGTACTTACTAAAACAATCACAAACTTTCCCCACGTGCCTTTTGTTGACTCCGAGTTTAAAATCGCGTTTAAAGGGAACCCTCAAATTTGCAACCCAAATGAATCGTGCTTATACTGTAGGCTTCTCTCTCCCTATAATAACGCTCAGTTAAGCTCTATTAATTTTAATTGATAATTTCCAAGAAGCTGCGACACTTCTATGGCTGCCAGAAAATAACAGGGAAAGCAAGTAAATGACTTTGCAGCCATGACCACACACCAGAACTGCATTTGTTGAATGTCTGGCTATTAATACACACCTCAGTAAACTCCAATGCAACCCCTCAGTGCTTGCATTCGAGGTAACACTGGGAGCACCAGTCTGAGCTCAGGGTGTTCCAGTCATTAATTCAAACGGATCAGAGAGGCAGAGAGAGAACGAGAGAGAGGGAGACAGAGGGAATAAGCAACGCAGAGGGGGGAAAAAAGAAAGTCAAGTAAAGATGGGAAAAAAAAACGAAAAAGTGTTGGAACGCGCAAAGCATAAAATGAAGTCGTGGATGCATACACTTGACTTCTCTTGACATGTGAAAAATGCTAAAAGTCAGAGCTCATCAATAAAGTATCTTGAAAGTGAATAAGAGTCCTGACAACCATTGCATTCCTAACTAAAGTACAATGAGGAGACAAACGACACTGCCAAAGAGTTTGCATCTGAGTGAAAGGACGCCTCAATAGGAACTGGATAATGAGTTGCCCGGACCGTCATTCACTGTCATCTCGCGTCCTGCAGAGAAGCTGCCACTTCTTCTAATATTTTCAAATAACTTGTTCAGATATTTTTTTTCCTCTCTCGCTTGTAACCGAGTGCCAATTTCCATGACGCCTGTGCTTTGTAGGATAAATACTGGATTTTGAAGTGGCTAAAATAAATGAGCTTGTTTTTGTTTTGAAATTCTTAAGTCACGTTATGGCTCTGCGCGGGGAAACTTGACGCATTGCTTTACTGCAAACGTTATGGACGGAAAGAGAAAAAAAAAACACATTTCAATGGATTTTTTTTTTTTTTTTTTTTTTAATAATGTATGTTTTGTTTTTGAGTTGCAGTTGACGTTTTTCTTATTTACATTGTCATGATATTTCGCTCAATCTTATACAAACTATTGGCAAAAACAGAAAATCTAATCGCGATAAAAAAAAAAGTCGTAATTAAAAGGTGTCAAGTAAAACAAAATCTAAAATGTTATGAGTTTAATCTGTGCCAATACAATGTGGGTGTTTGCTGTCTCCATGTGCTTTATATATATATATATATTCAGAAATATATGCCAAAAGTTCAGCATCACATACAATGTTAGGATTGAGACATAATAATAATAATAAAAAAAACATCATTTAGATATTTTATTTAACATGATGTAATCACAGACACTGCAACATGATATCGCAAAAGTCTACGAGAAGTCGGCAGGTTTCATTCGACTCTATACGAAGCAAAACAAGGCGATGCAAAACTTTTGGCCAGCTGCAGATTATCTGCTTTGAAATTCCCACACGACTATGAAGTGTTGATATAGATTTGTATGGGATTATAAAATGGTACTTCGAGGTATATTATATAAAGTACTGCTACTTACTTCTATTAAACAAGAAGTGTGTGCTTACATAATGTTCCTCTATTAGTAGCATATTTCCATTCACTTTGTTATTTGCTAAATAAAATGAAGCAGCTAATTCAGTTCAGACTGCGAATTCGAGGCTAAAGATAACCAGGTATCTGTTGTCTGTTGATTGTTTTTTGTTTGTTTTTCATCTGTAAGATACAATACATAGTTATAAAACATGAATATTATGTTTGAAGGTAGGGAATAAACTCAGGTACTGTGGAAAGAAAAATAAACGTTAGAAAAACCTGCACACGAGTCAATAAATAGATAGATGAATGGTAAATCCTAACTCGCTCGATTATAATGTTGTATTTGGAGTACAAACCCGATTCCTGGTTCTTCACTTTGTAGACGAGTGAGTCTTATTTTGCTGGAAACAACAGCTCCAATAGATTATTTATTTTTCCAGAAAGCTGTAAATCCGCCCTGTTGGTTTCTTAACGGCTGAATAATACATATATCACACACGCACACGCACACGCACACGCACACGCACACACACATATATATATATATATATATATATATATATATATATATATATATATATATATATATATATATATCAGACTAATCGTGACAAACCCAATCGTGACAAACCCTTCTATTAAATCAGTGATGGAAGAGAAACTCATTGGAACGATAATAAAATGAATCTTCTTTTAGTCCATTTAAGGGGAACATTTAGGCATGATCTCCAGGCTACGGTTATAATTTTACTGACTATCAATTAGCCCAATTCGGATTAGCACTAACTAATACAGGGCCTTTAAAAGAAACCCTAATCTTGTTGCTATTTTTCCCCGGGGCAAAGTGGTCTTTGTGCCCCGTCTAAAAAAGTTTTAAAAAAAAAAAAAAAAAAAAAACATAAGGGGAGGGAAATGATGAATGCGGCTGACGTCATTCTTGGCGAGAGAAAGGTCTATTCGAAAACATCAACAAAAGAGACTGGATGCATTGGCAGCATTTGATTTATCAGGAATTTAGGGAAAGGGGTCCTCAAGAGCCAATGAGCGAGGCCAAAGCGAGCTTTATCATCTCAATACTTCTCTAATTGTAGGGCGGGCGGATGGATGTGAGATGGGGTGGGTAGATGGAGGGTAGGGGGTAGGGGGGGTTGAGATGGGTAAATAAATTGCTTATAGCTTTTACAGCGTACACCATGAAGATAGATAACATGCATTGGTCTTGCTTAACTACCAGCAAAGCAACTGTCTGAAAGAAGGAACCTGCATGAAAACTTTACAGCAATAAATCAATGTAAACTGTTCTCTTTGAAGAGTAGGTCAGGGACGCCATTTTAACACACGGTAAAATTATAGCTTCTTTGGTACAAGTGCCCAATAAGTAACTATTGCACATTTTTATTAATAGTATTGGCAGCTGTCTATTCCCACACTTTTCTCCCACCCTACTTCTTCTACTAACAAGAATACAATTATCAACTCTGTGTAGGCCTGTTTACCAACTTAATACGTCTTATGTACTTTTTAGTGCAATAATAAATACAACTGTGACGAGTATTACTAATACAATAGGTTATATATAACTTTTCCTAATTTTAAAATATTTATTATTGCTTAATATTGTTTTTTTATATATGTTTAATGGGCATATTTTGTAAATGGCAATTTTAATTCACATAGCAGATCACTGCTTTTTATTTGTGTCAGGTTAAATATGAATACACACACACACACACACACACACACACACACACACACACACACACACACACACACACACACACACACACACACACACACACACACACACACACACACACACACGCACGCACACACACACACACACACACACACACACACACACACACACACATATATATATATATATATATATATATATATATATATATATATATATATATATATATATAGATAGATAGATAGATAGATAGATAGATAGATAGATAGATAAGGTTAAATTAAGGTATTTCATTTCAATTTTTCAATTTGTTGTAATTCAACTCCTTGCCTATAGCATAATAATTAAGATACTGTCACAATTTATGTTTAGATTTTAAAAAAGTGATATAGTGAGAATAGTGTTGGGAATTTAAACAATTACTTTGAACACAGTATCATGGCAAAACCAGTGCGCAATTATAACGCAATTTCCTCACCTTCTAATGTGATCAAAATAGTATTTACACCGTTGGGCTTATTCAGTCTAGTTCCATTATTATCTGACCTGCAAAGTACCTTTTTAATATCCAGTAAAATGCTTAAAGTCCTGTTGTCCGGTCCAGTCTGTAATATGAAGAAATACACACTCTCTGACATGTTATTTTAGAATGCTTGTGCCTGCAGGTTAGGTAGTGCCTGATTGTGTTTTTAAAAAACAGCGCTTCGAAAACGTCCAGTTAACTATAACACATTTACCTTCAATAGAACCCTTATTACACCAACTGCATTTGATTTGCCTTTTTTCTGACTAATAATAATAATAATAAATGACATTGTATAATTCAGAACAAAATATTCTGGATATTAAAAAAAAAAAAAAAAAGCCAGATTTAAATCCTCATTCTAATAAAGAAAAAAATATAAGTATTAATTGCTTAGGCCAACTTTGTACCTTAAGTTATTTCGAATCTAAGCTTCTGCTAAGACAAAATTGATACCGTCAACGCTTCTTGG
>NC_054552.1:5644451-5744451 GCF_017654505.1 Polyodon spathula
TTACAACAAATGTCTGACCACATTGCCCCACTTTAAATTTACTACAGTCTGGAGCCCTCTCTTAAAACAGTGTTATGTTGTCACTTAAACTTGTCTTACTTGCAAACCAGATGCATCGAATAGGAACTTGCTACTAGAGATCAAGGCTGGAATGTAAACATACAAATTATAGGTTCAGTTTATTTGGCCTTATAATTTAGCATTTTTAAACAAATCTTACAGACAAAGGACTGTTTATAATAATTTAGGGAAATGAAACCTGAAGTCATATGAACAGTTGTTTGTCATAATTCAAGCTACTGATGAGAACCACGTGCTTTTATTTCTATACAAGACTAATGTGATTATTTATGGTTAAGATAATCAACAATTACTTTTATAATTTAATAATGGTTTTAATGGACTATCTAGTACAGCAAATGGGATTTATTTTTCAATGATGAATTATACTACAGCATGCATTGTTAATAATATGTGGGTTTGTGTTTGGCCTTGGTTGTGTAAACAAGATTTAGGATTGATTTTGTTATGGTTCAACCAATGTGAAATTTCAGCACAGTATAGGTGCACAGGTGTTATTATGGCATCTCAGTGTTATTTTTCAATTGTTTTTGTAACATCCTGCCTTCGATATACCAAACTTGTTTGCTAGCAACCTTTATGTGTGAAAGAAATAGATTATCTTCTGTAAAATAAAAGCTTCTGTTGTTATCAGTTCCTTTTGATCATGTTTCTATAGAAGTTCACAGTCTAGTTTGAGATCAGTAAAGGATAGCTGTATTGGTGCGTCAGAGATTGGTGGATAAAGAAACAGGGAGAAGATGCACAACAAAAAAAATGTGTTATCAAACAAGCACTGAATATAGAGTCTAACTGAAAAAGACTATTGAATGACCCTGTTGCTGTCAGTGCTGTGCTGAAGAAAGCATTTTAAAAGGCTTTCCCTGGGCAGTGGATTCAGCATAAAATGGAGAGCTGCTCTCAGCACAGAAAATGTCTAGAAAATCTAAATTTCAATGTATCGTGAAAGCATTGCAGCGTGATTAAAAGCTTGCCTGCAATAGCACCAAATCATTGTGCAGACACTGCTGCTGCTCCTTCCTCTATGTGCTTCCAAGCACAACCTCTTATGAGCTATAAATAGTAGCAGCGTTTGAGCAGAGTAGCATTTAATGAAATGTTGCTATTCCAAGTAGCTTATACTATAAAGATAGCAAGATTTAAAAAAAAAAATGCCAATCAGCTTTTTTATGCCCCCTTTTGCTTTCCAGTGGAAGGATATGGCTGTACTATATTCACATCCATGGTACAAACAGCATGCTGTCTGCGTAACGATAGATCATTATTAAACTGCATCTAGAGACAGACCAGATGGGTTATAGCAAGGTGGTGTGGTTGACAAAAAAGTATGTGTTGCGGCATTGCTCATAACTAAGACACAATCAGACAGTCCACTTGCAGGTATAACACATATTTTTACTGTCATTGTCGTTATTTGTAAAGCGTGTTCTAGTGTCTAGTGCACCTTATAAAAGTTTAGCACCATACATTTTGCACTTTCATTTTGCAGTTTTCCCATGCTTTTCTCGTGGTTATATTATGCACTTACCATAGGTGACCATGGTTTGCCATGTTTTTTGTTTTTTTATATGCAGGCTTTGCAGTGCTTACCTGTGATTTACCGTGCATTCACCATATTTTTTTACACTTTGCTTTTACTAGAAACTTGCATAAGTGGTGCTCCCTTCCCTGTTGTCAGTCACTTACAAATTGTCAGATATATAAGAACATTTGAGATGGAGATCTTTCAATGCTTGCTGTATGATGGAAGCACTGCCAAACTTTATTAGGGACAAGAGACTGATCCCAAAAGGCATAATTATGGGAACACGTGTACATGTCCACCGTGGGAAGCAAATGAGCCGCTCTCTAGCCAGGATTCACACTTGTTCATATTGTACACACGTAACAAGTGATTTGAATATCAAAGTGCTCTTGTTTCACATACAGTGGAAAGAAAACCTCTGCTTTAGCACAACATTTTTGCCAGACAGATTAAAGTTTCACCAGCCAGGGTTACAGAGTGGTATTGTGTGCCAACAGGACATTCGTATGGGAGATCTAGCAGTAAACTAAATCAAAACTGATATTAGATTCCCTTAGAAAAGCATATTGTGTTATTATTATTATATGTAGTAAAAAATCATAGCGGTAAAGCTGAGGCAAGCAAGGTAAATCACAGAGAAGTAAAGCCTGGTAAAACAAAACAAAACAGCTATGGTTAAATACAGTAAATGCACAGTTAAATCCTATTGCATGTTGCAATATGAGAACGGTATATAAGTTAACTGGTGTAAATTGTATACATAAATATACATATTTAGTGGTACATCATCATGCTTTAATGTAGCAAAAACCTTTGCCAACAGATAACAATTAACGGAAGCTTGTATTTTTCAATATGGGGTTATGAAGTATGTCAGTAATATTAATACTGTGCAGAAACGTTAAGGGACGCTGCACCTTTAAGTGAGCATCTGAAACAATTGAGCTGTCGGTGTTATGAGAGCGCAAGGCAGAGCTCACATGGGGGAATCTGTCACGAAGGTCAGTTTGATTTAGATGGTGCAAGAAAAAGATTCCTTTTAGTAGAACCCACAGGACAACCAGAGTCTATCTATACCATGACACAGTCCAAGACAGTACATTTATGTTGTGTTTCTGTTTCATTGAACTGAAGAACAAGCTCAGTAAAGCACAGCTATTCTAAACTTATCACTTATCTTCTTTTATTAAGTATGCAACTGAGTTTAACATCGAGTAGTCTTTGCCAATAGAGTAAACTGGTCATTTAGGAAAGAATTATTAGTATTTTCCAGGACTCTGAAAAGAACGCTGAAGAGTTAAGAAAGCAAGGCATACGAATAATCTAAAATGCTGTGTAAGTACCAAAAGCAAATATAATTACATTGCCCTCTGAGCACGGCACAAGGATATGCGCTAACCACAGAAAGTATTGAAGTTTTCCAATAAAATTTGGCACTTTTCATTCAATTTTGAAAATTTGTCACCCTCATCATATTGTATTTCCAAACACAGTGTTGGAACTGTTACACTCTTGCAATTGCTGGGAGATTCTGAACACTGTTGATTTTTGGTTCATCAGTTTTTAAACCTTTTAGACAGCATTAGCCTTGAAGCAAAAACCAAAGCACAAGCCTTTTTTTTCTGCTTTTTTTTTTTGCTCTGTTCCTAAATTAGACAGATCACTCAATCAGGTGATAGGAGCTGATTAGCTGTGGATTGCATTTTTCATAGCTTGGAGTTCTTGATTGGATCGCTTACAGAAACAGAAAAGAACAGAACACATTGCATCAAAAAATTCTTCATGACAATCATTAAGGTCTTTGGTGTAATTGCTGTGTAAAGACATTCTAATCTGGAACGTACACAAGCAGGTTTGTAATGCTGGATTCATTATGAAGGTGACATGATTACGTGGAGTGGTACTCTCAAGGGTGCTTTAAAAGGTCCTAATGTGATCTAAGAACACTTCAGAGTGTCATGTGGATCTTCATTTATTATTACCCTGCAAGTAAATATTTCTGGAGGCAATCGTCCATGGTATGGATGTGCTGTATATGAGAAGGCGATGCAGCTGGGATGTAGCTTCCTAGTAGACATGTATTACCAGTAATAAAAAATGTGAAGTATTTTTAAACATGATGTTTATTAATTAAATGGGTAAGCTTAAAATACTATGGGTGTTATATTAAAAAAATGTAAGATGATGTTTGAGGTTCAGAACAGTACAGTAAGTTACAGAGGGCCGTATTTTCAAAGCGTGCACTCCAGTCTTTAATTGACTGCTATTTTTCCAATGGAAACAATATACAGTAAAACTGAGAAGCAAACAGCTTTAAGGTGTATAAAAGTCAATGAAAAGTAGAACTTAAGTTGTTTGGTTCTTGTTTTATAAAAACCAGCAGCTTTTCTTTTCTCCTCCAAAAAAATAGGAGTTAATTAAAGACTGGAGTAAACGCTTTGAAAATATAGCACAGTGACTTAAAAATGACAGCCCTGGGCTGGTTATGTGTTTGTTCAGGGCGTGGACTATATCACCCCTCCATGTAGTGCATTCCTTCTGAGACAATGGGAATGTGATTCACTCTCTAAACATACATGGAGCCTATTTTGAGCGCTTGCTGAAAGCATGCAATTAGTGGTTATATGGAAATGTGCAATCACATACATAAGCCATAAATGCATAGGCATAGACTGTCTGAACTCACACATCATCTTCAAACCAAAGAGTATTGGCCAAGGTTTCAGAAAACTGTTGTTGATAAATAACCCATTATTTCACCTGGAGATGTTTTTATGACATAAATTACACCAGATAAAAGTAAAGTGACACTTCACCTGTGGTTATTTTACAAAGTAGCAACTTGTCTGTAACAATTCCTTTTTTTTAACTCCAGTTACAAAAACAAGGAGCAATGCAATTTTATCGATGCGGTTCTATTAGCCATTTGTTAAGAATGTCATGCTTATTTCTCCACTGAGATGACATCAGTCTGAATGTGGTTTCTTTTATCAGTTTAGGTTGGAAATGCTGAATGACGGTCGTCAGTCAGTTTAGCTGCAGTACAGCTTGAAAGCGTAAGAAGCTTGTCCCCGCTGAGATCTGGAGAGATCATGGGCAACAACGACAATGAGAAGAACAGCCAAGTGTGTCAGCTGTTTGAGAACTTTGTCCAGGCCTCAACATGCAAGGGCACCCTCCAGGCCTTCAACATCCTCTGTCGCCAGCTTGAACTGGACACCCAGGATTATAACAGCTTCTACACCAAGCTCAAGTCCAAGGTGACCTTTTGGAAAGCCAAAGCTCTGTGGAGTAAACTTGACAAGCGGGCAAGTCAGAAAGAATACCACAAAGGGAAAGCCTGCCTAGGTACAAGGGTAAGCACTCAATTCAATGATATTCTTCAACCATTGCATCTTAAAATGTGCACAGGGCTTTTCTTGAGGTCAACATACTCTTTCTGTTTTATATTGATTTGTTTACCAGGAATTTAACCTATTGAGACTTTTTTTTTTTTAAACTTTTTTAAAAAGGGGACCCATGCCCAACAAACCAACACAAATAGCGATATAATAGAAACAGAAAATCTAATGACAAAAAACACTTTTAAAAACATGTGAGTTTTAATTGACTGAACCACAGCCACCTTACAGACGAAAACACTTTTTTAGGATGGCTTTATGTGCACTGAATAAGTGTTTTTGTTTTATTTGCAGTTGTAATCCATTATTTCCAGCTGGAAAAGTTTAAAGAAGTTAAAACAAGAACAATTAGGCTTTATTATCAATGTATAAAATCTTGGCTCCTATCTGCTATACATCCTGTATGCATCACCTTCAATGCAGCATTCACCTCATTAGAATTCTCAAATTACTTCTCTTCGAATGGTAAAACAGGAGATGGAAAGGTTGAGTGTTAGTAATAGTTTTTTGGACTATTTAAAGTTTTTAGTAAGCGGCAAGTCATTTTTACACAGTGTAGTAATGGAACAGGGTCTACAGCTAAAGAGTTTCTGAGGTATTATGTGAAATCTGCCAAGTCTCTCATTTCTTCCTTTGGATATATCACATACAGTATTTAGAAATGTTAAGTAATGATTTCTTATGTTTATAACCAGTCGTGTTCCTATGTCTGCTCCTGTACCTCTTACCACAGCAACACTCACATAGTGAAAGAGCTATTTCATTCTATTATTAGACAGGACCGCAGTAAGACTCTCCATCTTTACTTCATTCAAAGATGTAGTAACTGTGATATGTTTTCTCTCAGTATGAAATGAGTCATTGAGAATTTACATATTAGGCAGTAGCAAAATGCATGATAACATTGCTCAAAGGTCATTATTTCTGGTTCAAAACATTAAGTCTGTCAGTCTGCTTCCTTTGACCCTCAAGACAAGACAGAATTCCAAAAGCATGGCACACTGCCATGACTCGTGGATGAATCACAGTTTAGTCAGTCCAGGAAACTGTTCTTCTAAAGATGACAGCTAGACTGCCGCTACATATCCATCTTTTAAATCGCTGTTTGAAGAATATCATTTGTAGTTTACTTTCCAACCACCAATCCACAAACTCTGTTTGGTACAATGTGTCATACCATAAACAGGGTTCTATTGCATAAGTAAAAACACATTTTTTCAAGACTGCTGGTACAATTCTTTAACATGACCACTGCTTGCCTCAACCGTTTTAAGTATGTGAAATCTGCCAAGCACCTCAGTCTCCTCAAGCACTGGTTGAACACTCACTGTGCCTTAAATGGTGAATTAAAATTTAGACATCAAGTCTTCTCAATTATGCTAGATGCTTAGTTGTACTGCAACAGTCCAGTTTACAGTATTAATTATATCCTTAATTACATGTATTACAAGGTTAAAAAAAGATAACTACAATGTAATTACAAGAGAAGTACATCACTGTTTCTACCATCTGTAATGCAACATTAAGTAATCTATATGTTTATTAAGGATGGATTTGAAGTTTAAAGAGATGTACTTTTTCCATGTTAACACCCTAATGGAATATTCTTTTTAAATTGTTGGTTTTTTTTTTTAACTTTTTAATCTGCTGTGCCTGTCACCAATATGCAGTACTACTCTAGAAGTCTGTGCCATGACAAATTAGCTATGAGGAATATCTAGATATCTTGTAATGCTAAACATTATAATGTTCTAACCCTAATTATAGGCGGGTTGTTTTTCACAATTGTGCGCAAAGACATGGAAATTGGAATTAAGTTTTATTTCCACACATTACAGCTGCAAAAAGCATTTGGCAGCCTGGATAGCTATGAAGTCTGGCAGCTTGATAGTTATGATAGTTACCAGTCTGATTTGAACCAGGTTAAAGCTGAACTAGACAGTCATTGACACTGAATAAGTTGGGCTTCAAAAATATCAAGCTCTATTTACATAAATAGAGACAAAGGCAAACAATTTTGTTGTGTCTTTAACTGATTCTCTAAATTATATTTGTAAAAAGTCAATCCCATTTGGAGGCTATTGTTTCTTATCACTTTCTCAACATAAGATGGCGTGTGCATTTTTTTTGGAGGCTTGTCGTGGTTCTAGGGGCGAGGTTCAGCCTGCTACGCTAAACCTATTGGCTACACTACATAGACCAAGCACACCTTTCACTAAATGTTCTGCAAGACTTTCTCCCCTGCCTTCCCTCTGCCTCCTTTGCAACTGTACCCCTTTTCTGAGGGTCAGTGGTCCTCCATCACTTGGCCTTGGTTGACCTCTGACCAGGGACAATTCAGGGCGGCTCCTACTGGACTAGAAGGGGAGATCCTGGGCCAGACAGTTTCATCATCCCACATGACATTTCATACTACATTTTTTACAATACGTATTAAGAACATCACTATTGCTGTACTTGGGGAAAGTAAACCCCTCTGTGTTAGCTCATATTGCTTCATTCACCAGCAAGGCTACATTTTGAAGTTATAGTGCAAAGTAAATAACACTTAGTTAGTACAATTCATGTAAAAAAGGATTAAGTAAATTCATTTTTTTAAATATTTTTACAGCATCGGACCATAGTTTATTGACAAGACTGTTCCAATTGTTAAATCTATGGCCCAGACAATTTTGCAGCTACATATTGTAGCTCCTTATCCCTTTGTTCTGTGAGATTATGCTTAGTTTTATGTTTAACAATGTAAAAAACTAAGATGCAAAAAAAAAAGATAAATAACAAACATCATTATCAAAGGACAGAATGGTCACTGTTTGAAAACCATTGTATTTTGATATCCCTGGCTTTTATTTTTATTTTTATATTTTTTGCAAGATAACCAGTTTATGTAAATAATAATAATAATAATAATAATAATAATTACAATTTCTGTACCTAATGTCTGAATGACTTCAGAACTTCCACATGGGTCAGCGTCTTTTTATATAAGCAGCAATTTAAAAAGAGCTGAGTAAAAGAGACGTTTACAGGGTGGTGCCACTGCCAGGGTGGTGCCACAGTCACTGCCAGACCAGCGAAAAGTATTTGAAATTGTGCCACTCTACCCTGAGGAGGACACAATTGCCAGATTGCTGAAGAAGTCAGCTTTGCTTTATCAGTGCTTGTGGAGACAGTGTGGCACTTCACAGACTACACAGATGCAGCAGTACAAGACTGTGCTTCTCATATTTTTGTTC
Organism: Polyodon spathula; assembly: GCF_017654505.1. Classification (NCBI taxonomy): domain Eukaryota; kingdom Metazoa; phylum Chordata; class Actinopteri; order Acipenseriformes; family Polyodontidae; genus Polyodon; species Polyodon spathula. The sequence goes on from NC_054552.1 coordinate 5,652,695, forward strand.
CTTTACTTTTATAGATCCACACAATGAAACAGGCATTGTTTGTGTTAAAAAAGACAGAAACTGTGTGTACAGACTGGTATTAGCACACTATTGTGATGCAATTTCCTGTCTTCATGGTTTATTTGACCGCCAGGATTTTAGTCCTATACTCTCTGAATTGTTTGAAACATTTTTAAAAGCCTGAAGTATATAAATATTTGTTGAATAGTCATTAGTGTTTAAGTACATTATGCAGAGATACAGTTCCTTGGTCAATTAATCTGCAATAAGCATAGTAAAAGCAATACAAATCTGTCCTACTTCTACTTTCAGGAACTTCTCTGTGTTTTCTAATTACTAGCAACACAGTATTGAAGTAATTGTAGCTAACAAAATAATGTCATTAATCTTAGCCATTTTGCACTTCCATTGGCTACATACTGCAGGTCTCAAGTGTGCAATTTTTAAAGAAACAAGTGTTATAGCATTGCGTGTTTTCATTTTAAAACATGACATTTGATACTGCTTTAGGTTAAAGGAAGCCGTCGCTTTCTACTCCTTATTCTGTTCACACTTTAACTTCCTGGCTCAATTCACCTCAGCAGTATATTCTGGGTAAAATCATGTTACTGGCCAAATGCCAATGGGAGAAGTTGCAGATTAGTTATTGACAGGAAGGAAGCCAGTGAAGGGGTGAGGACAATTTCATTCCCCTGGTGAAATAACCCAGGAAGTGCAAGCATGGCTTTTAAACTGTTTTCTTTAACTTCCTTTTTAAATGAAAATGTGTGTTTGCGATAACAACTTTTCTGATCTAATGAGTGGATGTTGTGCAAGGCGGAGAAACTTAATAATTATCATTCATACTACAATGCTAGTAAATAGAGCAATCATTCATATGAAATGATATTTGATTTATTTTAGAACGTTAAACAGACCTTATTGTAAGAGAGGTCTCTTCTTGATTTTTGCTGGTGGTTGTTTTTGATTGACAGAGCAGCTAGGAAGTAGGAACAAGCTAAAGGATGGCTTCCTGATGATCTGTTTCTTACCACAACAGAGAGACACACTTGCGTTACATTCAGCCATTCCTTTAACTGCTGAGTTTGTATTGCCAAGCAAATCTGCGCCTATGTGAATGCCAAGTTTAACTACATTTATAAAAAAAAAAAAAAAAAATATTCGTTGTGATGCAATATTTGGGTGGGATTTTCCACACACACAAGAAAGATGAAATGGTAGCCGTATTAGTCCAGAGATGATAGACAAAGAGAAGGAGAAGTGATACCTTTTATTGGACCAACTAATTATTATTATTATTATTATTATTATTATTATTATTATTATTATTATTATTATTATTTAGTTAGTTAGTCCAATAAAAAGTGTCACTTCTCCTTCTCTTTGTCTACCACACACACAGCAAATCATATGCAAGCCACGTTTGGTTGACAGCTTGAGAGGCAGTTGTCTGTTGAAAAGTCCCAGACATTTATTTTAATGTGCATTTTTAAAGTAAGTTATTAGTAGTGTGGTGGTCAACATGGCAAAACAAATCTGCACACACTTTTAAGAGTAGTTTAGTACAAAGGCTCGAGCGAACAGGATTAAGACAGCTGGCCGAATGCTGACAAATAGCTTAAAAATGCAATTTTCTGGAATATCGTGACTATAGCCCCGACACTTTGTCCTGTGTAAGGTGGAGGAGTGGAGACGAGAGGATACTAACTAGGCAATGGTAAGTAATTGACTGACTTTCATTGTATTTAATAATTGCTTAAGATGTAATACAGTGTTCTTGCTGGTTTGATGACACTGCCTGTTTGACTTTTTAAAGTGCATTCACTGCGAATGTATGTAAGTACATTTATTTTCTGTCAACTTCAAACATTTTAAATGGTTTACATGGGAAATATAGTGGTTGGAAGTATTCCGTCTAAAGACAGTTTTCCGTCTTAAAGAACTGTGGAAAATGAGTGTTTGTTTGAAATGTGTACTGTAGCAATGGCGGGCACTGGCAAATCGAGAGCTGATTTCGTAAGCAAAAAATAAAAGTTGCTTGGCAACAGGAGTCAAACAAATACAGACTTCATGATTGGTGTTTGAGTCATACTGCGATGACCTAACGAGTCAGTGGCATGTATTATGTTACAATTTATTAATAATTTGAAGGTATCTGTGGCTTTAAAACTTCATAATTATTTCTACATAGTATTAGAAATGTAAAAAAATACAAAAACTTGTTTTTTGTTATTTAAGGTTTGCCGTTAACTTTTCTCCTGTGTATAAAATTTATTTTAAAGGCAGCAAAATGTGTGTCAGTGTAATTTTAAAAGGTTTATACAACTTGAAAAATGTTGCTGAGTTTGTTACTGGAGGTTGTTTTAAAAAATCTGTTTTTGTCTGCTTGTTGCGTTTTTTGCAGCCAACGCAATATCTTGGTTTAGCTGTACCTGAGAAAATGCAGTGAAAATAAAAGCAGTCATATTTAGCTGGAAACAAGGTGTTCTCAGGACAGCTAATATTTTAGTTTCAGTTTAAAGCAGCAGGAGCTTAGCCTGATTTCTGCTTGACAGACACCCTTATGCAGGGTGACTTACAGCGGTAAGAAGTTGTTAAAATTTAGCTAAGAGATTACAATACAGCTTTTTTGTTTTGGGATTTTTTTCGTTTCTGTTTTTTGTCAAATGAAACGGTTTTTGCAATTATTGTGCACAGTGTGTTTGTTTCTGTAGGTTGTATGCATATGTGCTTTGCATTTGTAGTGTATACGTGCAACTGCTGTTATAAACTGCAAAAAATGTTCGCCTTGCTTCACTCGGCACCATACATTCTCAGTCTTGGCTACTTTGCTCTGCTTAAACCCCGGGGAGATACTTGATGTATTCAGAGTTTTAATTGATTTAAATCATGTTTGTAATGTTAACTATTTCCTGTGACGTCAGACCTTTGGTACTTGCCCGTCCACCCGAAGTTGGGTCCCACCCATATTTCCATTCCTAGCTACACCGCTGTTGCCAAGTTTATATTTTTAACCTTAACCTTTTCTGATCTTACATTTTTAGCTGCTGTGTAGACAGGGGGGAGGTATAAACTTGAAATACTTCTATAACCCAATGGTCTGTTCATTAATATTTTGAGCCAACAAGCAATTGGCTCCAAAGCAATAAGATGAAGACTTTGAAAGGCCTGTATTTGAGGCCTGGGTTGTTTTGTGTACTTTTATATTTAGCAGTATTGCTTTCAGTATTGCTTTCAGTAGTGCGTGTTTGCCTGGGATCTGTTGTATGGTTTGAATGCTCAACGTTCTTCAATAACTAATCAAAGTTGACTCTTAAATCATCTATTGTTGTAGTGACAATACCTTGGTGAGAATAGCTGGTTTAACAGTACAGGCATATTTCCTGCCCAAGGAAGAAAAGCAACATTTGTTATGTAATGTGGCTCTGTACCCCGATTAAACCATATATTTATCATGCTTTGCCAGTAACAGCCCATAACAAGGCTATAGTAATGGCCATAGGTTATTTCATTGAGGCAAAGAATCAGATGAAAGAGAAATAACAAAAAGATTTTTAAAAGGGGCAGATTTAGCGGTCCTACACAATATATTGCCAGCATTGTTCTTACAGTGCATGCTAAGGCACATGCTGTAGGTCAAATGCTCATATCCCAGTCCTTCCTTACAGGATGAGACATGAAGGCAGATTAAGGATGTGGGTGGTTTCCATTCCGTAATTGAGGATGCAAATGGCCAGTTTCCTCAATGGCAGGGGTAGAGATTGCCATTCTAACATGGCGCGACTTTTACACATGCTTTACCAGCTATGAGTATTTCACACAGGAGAATCATTGCACAGTACAGATAACTGATATCATACAAGGTCCTGCTTGTGTACCTGTGAGGTAAACTAGTGCCTTTAGCCTACAAGGTTCTCAAAAAATTCTCAAAGTTCACTATCCTATTGATAGTACTTTTTAAGATATGATTTAAAAAGATTGCGTTGCATTTCTACAGACTTTGATCCTTGATCTTAAGCTTGATCAGCTTAAAAATGTCCCCAATGCAGCGAGCGTAATATTCAGCAGCCCTTTCCACAGCATCCAAAGGGAGAGTTTTCATAACACTAAAAAAAATGTGTCCTCCTGATTAATAAGATCAGACAACCATTGAAATGGGCAGAATGCAACAAGTTTTAATGGAATTAATTAACTCCTGTGAAAACCAAATCACAATCTTTATAAGTACAGAGGAATTGAAGCATTAAGTATCAGCTACATCTGCCAGGTTTTTCAGTTGTTGTTTTTTTTTTCGTGTACTTGGTTGACTACTAATCTACAACAAAAAAAATGACTAAAGCATTGCTTTATTTTATTACCAGTAACGCTGACCCAGGCCTTTTATGGTCTGACTTCTCTAACCACTGCTCACAGTGTTGTGAGTAACGCTGAGAAAGCAGAGCCCTGAATAGTTCAGTGCCCAGTGAGAGAAGAGCTTTTTTAACACACTGTGCAAACAGGATAAGATCCTGGACCAGAGCCTTGGAAACTGTGTTTGGTGAGCCGTAGGAATCCTCTACAGAAAATATCTTCAACAGCTTAAAACTTACCACCCATGAGTTCCCGTTTATTTTTCTGAAACATATTTGAATAGGAAATGGGGACTAACCAATTTTCTGTTCCTTTTAACTGTCTCAATATCATTGCTAATTGACCTTTCCAACAGGAACAAGGGGGCTACATTCAAACCACGTCCAACTCATACAGATTTTGTATAGAACAATGAATGTACGTCACAATCTGTCTTTGAGTTCCATGAATAATGAAACAGTCACGGTGAACAATCTGAACATCACAGAGTTGTTGCAGTCACATTAATAAAGAGAACAGCTTGAAATAAACACACTGTAACAATTAAAGTAAAAAAAAAACACTGTTTAACAGAGAACAGTTGCCTTTTAAAATATACACTGCCTGGTACCCAAAGGTAATGTATTTAGACACACTGTTTGGCATTATGGGTACAAAAGAGGGCATAAAGTTACAAATCCAGTTTATTCCAGTATCATCACTGAGTTGAATATTTCTCTTTTAGCTAAAAAAAAAAAAAAAAGTATGAATGTGAAGTTTGCTCTGAATAAAAAGATTATTACAGTAAATTGGTACCACTATCTAAAGTCAAATCAGTTACACATTTACAGTACATATGTATTACTTTACATGTAGTATCTGGTTTAATTCCACAAATAGCTTAACACAGTGGCCTAAAACTATTTATACCCATTGCCAGTCTTTAGTATTTTTTTTTTTTTCAAATAAAAAAAAATACTAAGCATGCAAAAAGGCCTGTGGTTTAACCGAAACAGCCATCCATCTTACTGAGCACAATAGCCTTCTTGTGCGTGACTCGAGCATGGTTAGATACTGAGATAATGCTTTTGAAGCATACTCTAATAATATCACCTAACTCTTAGCCGCACTCATTCACAGTGAAGTCATCGCCACCTCATAAATGTTCAGACTGGTTTGTTGACTGGGAATGGGTAAAAATGCATTTCTGGATGAAAGGATATCTGGAATTCTTTGATCATGCAAACCCCATGTCTAACATCCAATCACTGTCAAAAAGAACCTGAGATGTCAATTGTTTATATACAAAAGGAGCAGAGAACAGTCACTTAAAATAGGAAGCACTCTAAGGCTGTACATTATAATTGATTTAACATACAACAAATCAAATATAGTCAGTAATTACAGTATGGTACAGCATCTAGTTACAGCAATAACATGTTGATTCTTATAATCAGTACCATCACATTTCTCTGAATGATTGAGTCCTTTAATAGATTTAATAAGTTACCCTTAGCTGCAGCTCTTATGAACTTGGAATGAGTTCACTTAGAAGTTTATGTGGAATGGAATTTAAAATCCAGGCACTAATTGGAAACTGAGGAGTTTGCATGAAGATAATCATCTTGTCTTCTTTTTTATGGACAGTGTCTGATTATTGGAGGCGGGCCATGTGGGCTGCGCACTGCCATAGAACTTGCTCTTCTTGGCACCAAGGTGGTGGTGATAGAGAAGAGGGACACCTTCTCCAGGAACAACGTGCTGCACCTGTGGCCTTACACCATTCATGATCTCCGAGGACTCGGAGCCAAAAAGTTCTATGGAAAATTCTGTGCCGGGGCAATAGACCATATCAGTAAGTGCTCTCTGATAACAGTGGTTGATACAGCAGACTGTTCTTTCTGTCTGCATGGATATATGTAACATACTCCTTGTCTTTTATGGAAAATAAGCATGACGCAAAACAGACGTTATTTCTAACACCAATTTTTAACCTCTCGAGCAAAAAGGTTGAGTATTCAAATAAACACCATGGTAATGTGTTGTTTGAGAAGTCGTTTAGGTTATGGGGGGTTAATTAAGCATATATAAATCTCATTGTCAGGTATTCGGCAACTGCAGCTGATGCTGGTAAAAGTAGCTCTTATTGTCGGGGTAGAATTTCACGTCAACGTGGAGTTCGTGAAGCTCCTGGAACCACCTGAAGATCAAGAGAATCACGGTAAGGTTCGGTTCCGAGCTACCATGGTGAACCTCCTGTTTCAGTGTGTCCTTAAATTTTTCACAAAGGCGCGCCAGTGTAGAACAGGATACCTATCACCACAGTTTCCTTTCTTTTTTTCTTTATCCTCTTATTCCCTGAAGGCTTGTTTTCCTTGTTAAACATTTCATTGCTTGTCTCCTTCTACTATACTTTACTCAACTGTATGCTCCATTTATTACATTTGATAAAGTCAGGCAGTAGAGAGTGTGATGATAGTGTTAACAGTGCTGTTCTTTTTCTATGCTGCCCAGTGTCACTGAAGCATTCAGTCCCACAAGTCAACCTTACAAGTTACAGTAAATTGAGCCTCTGCAGTATATAAATAACCTTTTTCCTTAACAACAAAAAGTACACAACAATATGCTGGTAATGCTGGCGAAACACTGTGAACTTAGAAAAAAAATAGATGGTATCTTTATATGGAAGTACTTGTTAGTCCCAGTCCAAAACTATTATAATAGTTCCAAATGTAATTTCCTAGTTCTCATGCTGTGAAATATTTTGTTTTGTAGTGGTTGGCTTTGTGTTGAAAAATAACATCCAAACATTGCCATGGAAAAGGTGCCCTGTTAAAAAATACCTGCAGTTCTATTAACAAATTGACCCTTACTGGACTTAGAAGGCCAAACATTGTGATCCCACATGGAAACTCACTGTCTCTCTGTGCTGTGCTCCAGTCCCCACAGTGTTGACAGCAACAGCATGGGCCAATAAAAAATATTTCAACACATGTAACCAGATACCTGGGGGTTTGGCTATTTTTACATATTATTACTAAAACACATTTTGAATAACAAAGCCCAGTGCATTTATTTTGATCTTTTTTTGCTTGGAACATTATGTTCAGGGACTTTCAACCAATTTTCAAATACGGAGTGCTCTTTCTTTGGCTGTCTGTCAGCATACAAACTGCTTGTACGTCAGCAGGCAGATATAAATAAGAGTGCTTCCTAAGTGAGGTGACAGGAATTTTACTTGTCCTTTCTGTTAGTCATAGCTCTTGTTGAGTCAATCTGGATAAAATATCCTTCACATATTGCTTTTCAATGATAATATTACATTATTTGCATATAGATCACATCTGTGACCTTGTACAGTCAGATCATAGAAGTATATGTATTTTATTTACTATAGCAGTGAACTGGATTACAATGGATTCATATTGTGTTCTATTGTTTCTCGTCCTAATAACCTTTATTAAAAAGTCATATTGTTGGTCCTCTACTGTTTTTGTCACTGTGGTTCAATTTTAAGATGTGTCTCTGCATATTAAAAGTTGTCCATCTGTTTATTTTAAAAGGTGTTAAACACAGACAATAATATAGAACTTGAAGTGCTTTCACAACCAAATTATGTTGGGAACAGCACCACTCCCTGAGAGGACCAGACACACAAAATATTGACTGTTTCACCATTAGATCTAATGAGTATCACAGGTGAATGCACAGTGGAGCATTTATACAAAGAACGGGCCTGCCTGTATTGCAGGAACTGGCTGGAGAGCTGAAGTACGGCCAATGGATCACCCTGTTTCAGATTTCGAGTTTGATGTGGTTGTGGGGGCAGATGGACGGAGAAACACACTGGAAGGTAAGGAATGACGAGGACAATAAGGAAGACACAACGATGGAATCAAAACTTAGTAGTAAACCATTGCACTGCTTTGGTAAGCTGCAGCTTTTCTTAAATAAAAACTAATGCTTTCATCATTCAGTATTTTTAAGCATTACTAGTTGTTTTTTTTTCCTTTCAAAAAAAGTGGTACATATTCTCCTCTGGAGCGATAGGCTCCCTGTTGTTCCTCACCATTTATGGAAAGATTGCCCTCTTTCTTTCAATGCACATAAAAGGTTATGAATTTATAAAATCATGATTGACTCTGTAACTATTTCACGTGTAATTTCTGCAAACCGTGTATGATGTCATTGACTTTGCTTCTAATGATAGGTCTCGTGTTAAATGCATTGCCAAACTGTAAAACAAAGCCAACCACAAAGAATATGTAATGATTTGGCTGAGCATTGCAGGGCGCTCTGTTGTCAATGTCTTCATCCTTTTTTTACAATACAGATGTTGACCATAAAAATAAATAAATAAATAAAGTAAAACTGCATTCCTCTTAAATCAAAAACTTTGGATTGCCAAAAGGAATCATTTTGATCAGAGCGTTTTAATCTTAAATCGGGTGCTGAGTACTACATTATTTTCCATAAATGTCGAGAACACAGATTCATTATTAGCAGGATCACATATGGTACTCTTTTTGTAATTAATGTTACCCCTTTTTCTACCCAATTTGAAATGCCGTATTCGAATGTCACCTGCTGCAACCCATTTACGGAAATTCAACCAGTGACCCTCGTTCCCACTGTCTAGCTAATTGTTACTTTTTACCCCCTGAACATAAACAAAATATGTTAACAAGCTACTGAACCCAAGAGGGTAGGTCCTAGCTTAAGAAGTCTCTGGACCAGGCCAGTCCCCATCCGATTTGCTTCCCTAACCCCATGGTAGTGCAAAAGCCAATCAGCTCTCGCTGACTGTCTTTGAACGAGCGAATCTCCCTGCAAACAATGCTTTTAGTAGGTGAACTACTTGGGGTCCTGTATAGTGCCCTGGTTGTAATATAAACTTTACGTGACTAAATCCAAGAACCGATTTCCTGTTCAAAACTTAAGCACTCCAGGACAAAGCATGCAAGGGTTTTTCTCCTCCAGTTTATTGCCCTCAGGTGTTTTATTTTTACCGTACATTAAATCTGCTTTTTATCATTTTAAACCATATTAAAAAAAGGGTGGGTGAATATTCCTCCTTGTTCATTAAAAGTACAAGGAAGCATATTTTTATTTATTTATTTTTTTTTTTTTTTATGTATCGCCTAATTTAGAAACCCGTGCATTTAACAACCTGTTGAAACTTTCAGCTAGACCTAATGTGGTTGGTTTTGCTCAGTTGGTTACACAACCCCTATCTGTTAATGGCTAACCTTCACATCCCATCTGTGTAAATCACCCCAAATTATTTTCAGATAGGCTGGCAGACTGTCATGGGATTCTGAGCACAGCAGGGAGGTAGTAATCTTGTTCACTTTGTTCAGGTTTCAGAAGAAAAGAGTTCCGTGGAAAGTTGGCCATAGCAATCACTGCTAACTTTATTAATAGAAACACGACGGCCGAAGCCAAGGTAGAAGAAATTAGTGGTGTTGCTTTCATCTTCAACCAGAAATTCTTTTTGGATCTTAAAGAAGAAACAGGTGTGCTGCTAATTCCTTTCTGATAATTCCTCTATTGTATAAGAGAGTTAAGTTCTGAGTGTAAAAGACTCTAGAAGGAGGATGTTATACTTACAAGGGGGACTGATGTTGTCAAGTACAATTTGTCCTCCAGTTATAGCTATTGCATGATGTCTTGTTTGGTCTTTCTTTGTTTTAAGTTTCTTGTTTTTAGTTTAAAAAGTCAATGCCGTTCTCAATTTGTCTTGCATCCCAGCGACAGGATTTATACGTTTGTTTATCTGAACTGTTCTATGTTGTGTTATTGCAAGATAACAGGATTTGGAATACCAATGAAAGTGATTGGCAGAGAAATCCCAGCTGTCATGCAATGCTGTATATCCCAACTTTGTTGGAGAGGATTCCTTAAATTCACACAGATAGAATATGTGAGGTAGAAAGGAATTAGACTGTGAGTCCCAAGTATAACAGTCACATGAAGGGGAGCACTCAGGAATGTTTCACAGCACAAAGACTCTATGCTGACAGGGTTCATTAATGTCTTTTCTGTGTGATATGGAATGTCCACCCACTGCCTGCTTCTACAGGAGCCCAGAGTGAAAGAGTTAAACAGCGATTATCAGATTTAATGGGGTTCAAAGCAACAGTATCTTCAAAGCAACAGTTAACCCAAGAGTATCTGGAACTTTATGCAGTGTTATAGGTGTTGTAACACAAACTGTGCACTTGTGTTATTTTCAAATAAAGCAGTATTTATCTTATATGGTGCATTCATCAAATCAAACACGTTTTTGCTAATGCTTTTTCCCTGTTAAAAACCTAAGCGCTAATTAATCTACAGTGTGAGGATCAATTAAACGCCAGCTTTGAGATAGCTTTCTGTTGCAGTTCTGTTCATGTTACTATAGGTGTTTAGGACTGGCTCCCAGCCACTCAATAAGACATCTTCCCATTCAAGTCTACATCTAATTGGTTCATATATTTATAAGCATTCCTTAACAATTTGGACATGCAAGCTCTTTGTTTTGTTAAAGTGCTTTGTTGTTTGTGTTTTTAGGAATTGACCTGGAGAACATTGTATATTATAGAGATAACACTCATTACTTTGTAATGACAGCAAAAAAACAAAGCCTTCTGGACAAAGGGGTCATTATTCATGTAAGTTTAAATTCACATTCAATTATTGTATTATGCTCCACTGTGTATCACATGTATATTTGAAAAAACTGACTCCACTTAGACGTGTTCACAGCACCCATCAGGTCATTCTGAGCAGATACAAAATGGTTTAATTCTGGAGCAACACTGTAGGCAGCAATATAAATTAATTGTTATGTTTTTAAAACAAATTAAATAAAACTTGGTTTATGTGCAAAGTTAGCCGGATGTCACTGAAAGGCTGAGAAGCCGTCTCGATCAATGTCAAGAATTACAGATTGCTGCCAGCATTCCAGTCTGACAAGCAATTGCCGGAGCTGTCCCAATAACGAGATAATTGCAGTGTCAAAAACACTGCTGGAGGGGGGTGTGTATTTTGCATTGGACAACTGTTAATTTAATAGTCATCTTCAGTTTCCACACACAGTACTGCTGAAGTTTGTGTTTGTTTGTTTGTTGTTTTTCCATAGGTATTAATCGCTGTTTTGGAATAATCTTAAAATATCTGTTTCTGTTTATTAGGACTACATTGACACTGAGATGCTGCTCAGCAGCGAGAACGTGAATCAGGAAGCCCTGCTTTCATATGCACGAGAAGCAGCTGACTTTGGTACCAACTATCAGCTTCCGTCTCTGGACTTCGCAATAAATCACTACGGCCAGCCTGATGTAGCCATGTTTGATTTCACCAGCATGCACGCCTCTGAGAACGCAGCGCTGATCAGGGAGAGGCACGGCCATCAGCTGCTTGTAGCTCTGGTTGGAGACAGTTTACTGGAGGTTTGTGGGATCTCCATTGCTATTTAACTTCAAAAAAATATTTCTTGATGTATAATATTTTACATTTTCCACACACACACACACACAAACATGCTTTTACAGTACATTTAACATATCTTGACATTATTCTAGAATGTCACATGTTAGTCTTCTTTGACAAAAACAACGATTCATTGGCTGTACAATATGTTATAGAGATATGAAATGTTCTAGTAATGTATCTGTGAACCTGTCACTGTCAAAAGTAGAGTTTATCTGTGAACCCATCACTGTCAAAAGTACAGTTTAGACATCATCATGTGGCTTTGAAACCATTACATTTGTCTGACAGATTTTGAATAGAAGCACAAATGCAGACGATAACTAAATCCCACTGATGCACGTCATAAACAGACAGGAGGAAATCTGTATGCAAAAACAGCCTTACCTGTTTCAACAGGCTTCCATACTTAACATCTCAGGCTTCTTACCTAAAATATAATTGTCAGTTAAGTTAGAAAATACCAGCCACACTCTTGCTGCAGTCACGCCCACACCAGTCCTGATCAGAAGTATTGATCTTCATTCTCCTCATAGCCCCCCCTCCAGTTTTGAGCAAAAGCCAATTGACGACAAGGGGGAATGAGATGTTTTTTTGCAGTCTTTCCTTTTTTAGTGCTACTACATTTGCAGTGGGTCACAATTTGATATTAACATGCAATGTTCCAAATCCGTTCCCTCACAAACCAATCACTGCGATGTCTTTGTAGCCTTTCTGGCCCATGGGGACTGGTTGTGCTCGAGGCTTCCTGGCTGCCTTTGACACGGTGTGGATGGTGAGGAGCTGGGCTCAGGGTAGAGCTCCGCTGGAGATCCTGGCAGAGAGGTACAAAGTTTCAACGCTCACGTCTGTGCTGAATACTTGTATGGTTACACTGGTTTTCAGTTGTTATGAAGATCATTATAATATCCAATAATCACTATTGTTACCAATGCAAATCTAAATAACACCTCTTATATGGAGTTTAATCCTTTCCAGGCTGTTTAGGTTAGCTTGCACTGTACTTTCACCATTTGAGAAAATAAGGAAACATAATGTCTGATCAAATGCTCTCAGCAAGACAGGTTCCCCGTGCGGAGAACACACAATAAGGTTGTTTTCAGAGAACAAAACAGGAGAGGCATATTTTGAATATTTTGAGTTGTTTTTGGAGAACAAAAACAGAGAGGCTTATTTTAAATATTTGGAGCATCTATTCTTTTCAGAGAGAGTATTTACCGACTGCTGCCTCAGACAACCCCCGAAAACATCACAAAGAACTTTGACCAGTACACAATCGATCCAGTGACTCGATACCCAAACCTCAACTGCAGCTGCGTGCAACCTCTCCAGGTTAGTTATTGTAGATGTCAAACATTGACTAATATTATATAGACAGTGGAGGATAGAGTTGTTAATGGTAGGTGCAAGATAGTCAAATCAGTCTGTTTCACTGTGGAAAAGCCAAACAGAAATTACATTTCCTGAAGAGATTCATTTCCATTCCTAGTGCACAGAATTGCGGCAGAATTATTGATTTTATGGGTGTAATCCCACATGAAAGCAATTATTAGGTGTGAACCTGTTTTTATGTCTTGATTTGAGCTAGACCTCTTTCGGCAAGCCTCTTTGTGCAATGTGTGCAATGCATGGAACTAAATCTGTCTGCCTTAATTCTTCTCTGTATCTTAGGTACGCCACTTATACATTACCAGTGAATTGCAACTGTGTACCCTTGAAAGAGCATCTTCAGTCAGACGATCTGTTAATCTTTCACGACAGGGTAAGTCAAACTGAACAGGCAGAATTCATTTGATGGACTTTATTGTCTGGACAGAACACACCCACCCCCTCACGTCACTGCACTGTGGTTCTCTGGTGTGCTGGAGATACAGAATAAATACAGACATGCAGAAAGCGTAAGAAATTATTGCTGCTGTCTACTAATTCAGTTTAAGAGGAGTTGATTATTTTTATCATTATGTTATACACATCATTAGTATCAAACCACAGGGTTGTTGGTTTGATACTAAGTGGATATCTTACTAATATAAAGAAAGGGAGTGGCTGACCCAACTCTGGAATCACTTTCCAATGCAGTAAAATAAATCTTTCTGATATTTGTGTTCATGCATTTGTTGTTTCTGTAAAGCATTAGAAGGGCTACATCACCAGTCCTGGGTATAAGGCATTCTTAGGACTGGGATTTTACAATTGGATAATCAGCATTCCACATGTAATGTCATTAAAAATCCATCTTTCATGGCCACCCAACACCTCTCCAAATCATAAAGTGATTCTGAACGCTGTATTTCCTTGGGGAGTGTACTTGTCATTGGTAACGAGAAGTATCAAAATGTACCTACACTTGGTGATGCTGCTTTAGGGAATTATCATGTAATAAACAACAGATAACTCCACAGTCTGCTGATGAGTTCCATAATTACATATATATGTACGTTTACACGCTGGTAACAGTGTGAACAATATTGGCCATTTATGTATTTTTATTTGTTTGCTGTAGAATCTGAAATTCGACCCAACAGGCTTTTGACTTGGTGCCAGAAGCAGACGGAGAGCTACAAGAATGTTCATGTATCTGACCTCACCACCTCATGGAGGAGCGGCCTGGCACTGTGTGCTCTTATACACCACTTTCGACCTGACCTTCTGTAAGATACAAAGCTGCAGATTGGGTTACATGTGCCTTTGTAATATTTAGCTGTTCAGGGCTTACTTGCTAATTAAATGAGCTCAAAGATGTTCCTATAAAGAAATGATGTATTCGTGATCCATTCCAGCCTTGTCCACCTGAACCGCCACTTATTATTATAAAGTTTTTGTATTATTTTTTATATAAAAATTACATTTTCGAGGCATTAAATATGTTTTATCAATAAGACTGTAAAACTTCTGTTTAGTTAACGTGGAACTACTGTAACTTCACAATTATTCATTCAGTCAAGTTTATTTAGATGCATCGTTGTAGATGTTCATGTAATTACTTTACTAGTTACTGTATTCAGTGAGTCAGTCGGCCACCAATCTCTTTATTTTTATCAGTCCCATATCAATCTGTGTCTCTGTTTGAGGAGAGAGAGAGAGAGAGAGAGAGAGAGAGAGAGAGAGAGAGAGAGAGAGAGAGATCGAGATCTACAAGTTTGTCTTACACATGCTGTTCTTGTCTAGGAAGATTTTGCTGAAATATTTAACATACCATGAGTCATTCATGTCATTCCACAGGAAGATGAGATAACAATATGTGCCTGAAAGCATTTAGTCTCTACCCTTCCAGCAGTACTTTCTCAGCTAATGAAAGAGTGTACATTTCAACTGAGGGGGAAAAGGCAGTTTCGATAGCTTTTCTATGCTCTAGTTCACACTCCAGATTAATGCAAAAAGATTTGATGGTCTTCCGGAGCTGTATTTTCCCAGGCGTCATTCCTGTCTGTCAAGAAGGGTTACTTATGTATGGCTAATTTGCATTCCCAGTCCTGATGGCTTTGTCTGCTCTTTGTTCTGCAGTGACTTTGATTGTCTCAATGAGGAAGATGTGGACAAAAACAACCAGCTGGCGTTCGACATGGCAGAGCGGGAGTTTGGTATTCCTCCAGTCACGACTGGAAAAGAGATGGCAGCTGACAGCGAGCCTGACAAGCTGAGCATGGTCATGTACCTCTCCAAGTTCTACGAGCTCTTCCGAGGGGCACCACTTTCTGCAGCTGGTAAGCACCTCTTCTTATTACCAGTAGTCAAAACAGAACAGTATCTTCTATATGACTGTTGTGTCTGCTTTGAATTCAGTATCGGTTATAAAATGCATTTCACAATTATGGACCGGAATACAAATGTAATACCATAAAGAACACGTTCGAATTTATTAACCTTTCGCAGCAACGAGCATGTCAGTTTTTTAGTTGTGTTATGACTGAATGAATACACCCATACCTTGAACTAATGAAACTAGATGTTACAGTTTTTTCAGTATGCTCATGCACAGTATAGATGCCAAACAAATTATGCAGTGCTTTGCATAGATGACTCTAGAGTAAAGAGTAGAGTAAGGATATACGGAAATCTTTTTGCTCAATAGACAAAAGTCAATAATTATTGTCTTCATAATTCAAAGAGTTATGTTTGTTATGTAACACCTATGCAGTGATAGTCTGCTAATCTTCTGGTTTTAAATATTTATGTATTTGTTTTTTTTTTACAGCAAACTTAAGGAGAGAAATTGGCAAGAGTAATGAAGTTGCTTCAGGGAAGTCAGCAAACCCTCTTTATAACTTCCATAATTTAACTCTGCCAAGAAAACGAACACCAAAGGTACAGCAACACCGGATCCACACAGTCACATTTATGTGCTAGGAACATCATTTTAGATCCATTTTAAGCATCAGGGATGCAGAGTGACAATTCTATGATCCATACTAAAACATTAAAAGCTATCTAAATATTAATTGCGCCACTGCATATGGCTTCTTCTGTATCCTGAAAAACATATCACAATGCACTTTAAAATATAATAACCTCAGACATACTGTATGAATAATTATAGAGTTATATGTTGGCTCGTGCAAACGAAAGCCGACCAAAAGGTCACTGGTAAACTGCACTTTCAAGATTCATTACCCTAGGAAATGAAGTGGTTTGTTAAACCAGTTCAAGTTGTAGGCAGTTTTCAAAAATAATAAAATCTGCTCTCATATTTTTCTAGTGAACGGGCAGGGTTTTTCCATATAGGATCCTGCAGTATGTAATGTAATCACCTTCTTTGGGTAAACCTATACTCTAGAAATATTTTTTAAAAGCAGTGGGGATTATTTAAGTAAACATTAGCGTGCAGAGAACAAAAGAGTTGCTGTATCAAGATACACAAGCAAATCCTTTGAACATTAGCTGATACGTTTCGCTAGTGCCTTCATCAGTGTAAAGCTAATACAGTACATCTCCAGCCTTGTATCTGTGTCCTTTTAATCACTGTCACACAATGAGGGCAGTAAGATCTGTATCTTAACCAAAGAGCATGTATGACTCACTGTCTGATCTTACAATGCTTTATCAAATTGAATCCCTAGCTGAATAATGGAAAAGACCTGAATCTCAATAGATCTTTTTTTCTTGGTAACCGCAAGGCTTTCCACAGAATTGTTCACCTTCAAACTGTCATAACACGCTTATACGAAATTGAAATCCAATATTCTACCCTCTGTTTTAAAAATGACAGTGTGCTAGTCT
Source organism: Polyodon spathula (assembly GCF_017654505.1). Classification (NCBI taxonomy): domain Eukaryota; kingdom Metazoa; phylum Chordata; class Actinopteri; order Acipenseriformes; family Polyodontidae; genus Polyodon; species Polyodon spathula. The sequence goes on from NC_054552.1 coordinate 5,669,714, forward strand.
CTGTAATGTTGTTTGCAGCATCAATTCTTTTATTTCAGGATGACAAAAAAGTGGAAGAAAATGACGCTATGAGCAAAAGAAGGAGGAAGGGATTCAGTCATTTGGAGGAGGTTAGTTTAAAGCATAAAAAAGTTATTTTGTTAAAAGTATTTTCAAAGCATCTTTCTCACAGAATAAGATGTGCAAGTTGCTAAAAGTGTTTTTTCGAATTGATGCAGGCTTCAAACTTCTCCAGTCAAAGTTCTGGGATTGAAGGTGGAGAGGCAAAGGATGGTGGGAATCTAAACAAAGTCAAATCAATGGCTTCTCAACTGCTGGCCAAGTTTGAAGAGAATGCGCCCAGCTCGTCCCTACGGAGAAAAGTAAGAAACACCACTATTGTCAGATTCTAAGCATCTTAAATTGGCAACTGAACTAAAGCCTGGACAACATATGCAACAGTTTTTTTATTCTTCTACACAATTCAGTGAGTAAACATATGGAATACAAATAGGAAAACAGTTACTGAAGGGGCTTATAATCTGCAGCTGAGGCCCTGTGCCCTTCAGTATTAAGGCTGTATTTATAAAGCATTAGCACCACTAAATACCTAGTAGTCCTATGCAACTGATTGCATGCTAATCCTTGAATACTGCCCTTTGTGTTTAAAATTCCAAGATATGGTTTATACAGTAAAGAGTTATTTTCATTGTTCCTGTTGTCCAGCTTAGAAACCCAAGAGCTTATTTGGTTACTGGACTACAGGATGCTGGAACCTAATTTCTTTCAATAGTCCAGAGTTCAAGAAGCTCTTTTAAACAGTTGGTTTAACCCTTTAAGGCATACAAAGAAACTCAGACGAGTCTTCTTCAATGTCTTCAAAAAACTGGTTTTTTTTAGCACAAGTTGTACCAACATAAACGTTCATATCAATCCAATTCAGTAACTGAACAGTCATCTTTAAGGAGCCGCTTGGTAAAAAAAACCCTCTGTTTTTCTAGCTTTTTATCAAAGCTAAACACGTCTATAAAGTAATACACTGTGTAGTAGAAATGGTGTGAATGCCATTGTTGTTACCATGATAAGGAAAGCTGGCCAGGCATTCCAATGATGGTTACTTGTTGTTTATGCTTAGAAGTGATGCCAGATTCTTAGAGCTGCTTTATTTCCCTCATCTAGTACAGTCAGTATTATGGGATTTGCCCTTGGATTTTATTGAGTTGAACAAACCACAGTGGGATACAGTAATCATACTTAAATGTTTAATATAGCAAACATATGTCTCTACTTTACTGATGCAAGTTTGGACTATCTGCATCTGTCTGGCAATATGAATGAGGGGGGGGGGGTTTGTCTGATTCATTAACTAAATGAAACCTTCTACACTAAATAATACCATTTTGTATCTAGCTATTATGAAATATGGTTAAAATAAGGAGCTTATTGAGGTTCTGTGGGATTGGGAAAATAAGTCAGTTTAGTTACCTCTCTTGACACAGAAATGATGTTGAATACATTGATTGCATAATGACCCATCTCTACATCAGCAGGATAACATACAAGTTTAGATGCTTTCTCGTAGTTATTATTTTGTAGTGTCTAAGTAGCATGGTAAGAAATATATAGCCAGTGTTTTTGTTGTCCTACAGAGAAACAATAACTATGCATTTGTGGATTTTGCTTACATACTTCTATTACTGCCTTTCTTCTTCCCCTTTTCTCTTTTTCAACACTTCCTTGAACTTTCTCCTAACAACCGCTGTGGTGTCCTGACTATAACTGCTGTACTTTTAAAGACTGAGTCTGGTTCAAATGCTACCAAAGCACCAAGGCCTCCTTCTCTTGATATGTCAGAGAGTCCCCGATTCGCCAAACCTATGGACCAAAACCCTGTCCCTGCTATTCCACCAAAAAGGCAGGTATGGGTGTGTAGTAGTAACCAATATCAATACAGATTAGAAGCACAATTAGATTCTAAAATCTACTAACATTCTAATGTTATTATCAGATACATAAAACATGGATAGAATTGCAATGCAACTTAGTCCGATCAAAGTACATTTCTTACTGATGGAAAGTCACATTTTCTGTATATTTCTAGTTTCAGTCTCCAGCCAGTGCTCAGTATGTGGTAAACAGAACAATTGAGCCATTGCACTGCACTGAGTACATTCCCAGGAAACCTAAACAAGCTGATAAAACAGACGAGCAGGCAGAGAGCACAGGCCACTCGGCTTCTCACCGCTCCACTGTCTTAGCCGTGTCAGGAATGCTACAACGCCTTCAGCGGCTTGAGGATCACATCAATCAGGTGACCAGCTGCACGTTTTCCTTTTCCCTTTTTCTTACTTATACCTCTGTTTCTTTATTGTTTGACTATGTTTCTAAACTTAGATCATCTTGATAGCACCAAACCTGACAATAGAAGAATGTAAAACTGGTTCATTCAAATTAATGTATTGGGTTAGAGAAATAAAATTAAAAAAAAAAAACATTGCCAATGTACATCTGCTTCACACAGACCTCCCTGCCTACCCCCAGCTCCCTTCCTCCTGGGCCTAAAACTGTCTCCATAGGTATTGTATAAAGAAGCAGCTCAAATCAATTCAAATTTGACAGCCAGGAATTAAAATTAATGCATATGATTTCAATGCACTAAGCCACCTCTCTCACCGCAAAGAACCTCAATTGGGAGTAAAAAAGAGTCAGTACTGAGTTACACTAAGAAGTCACATCAAGTTCGTTATGGTATAAAAGGCCGGACTTCTACATGTGTAAACTGGACCTGATCCCTGCAGCCTATTTGTGTCTATCAGAGTGGTAGTTCCATAGTGACACTTTTCTGTAGAGTCAACTGGGAATTTGTTTGCTTAGCTTTTGTTGTCAGATTGATAATAATAATAATAATAATAATAATAATAATAATAATAATAATAGGTAATATTATAGCCTGTACGTACAGTAAAATAAGAATAAATAGGTATGCCCATTCATTCTCAGAGGAATGGTTTTCTGGTTTTCATTTTCTTGCTTTGTAAAACCTGCTTTCTTCTTTGCTGTTCACATCTTGCAGAGGAGATCTCAGTCTCTGTCAGCTAGGGAGTTTCACAAAAAGAACATAAAGGAGAAGGCAGCCCATCTTTGTTCATTATTTGGGTACATGGCTTTCCAACCTGAGGTGACTATCTGGTGCCCTCCTGCTTGAGTCACTCACTCCCACTCATGTGTGATTTATCTTCCCTTACAAAAGTTTACCACACCATACCATGCTAAAAACATAAAGAAGTGTTGTGAATCTTTGTAAAAACATGGTATAGCCAATATAACCACAGTTAATCATAGTAGCATGATAAACTGCAAAATGTACATGGAAATTGTCCAGGGTAAACTTGTTTAAGAGTTATTCATGTGTTGCATGTTTTCGTGATTTGTGTTCTGTAAAGAATACATTACAGTGTGGAGCCAGCAGGTAACAACTTACCGTATTTGCTAGCGTATAAGTCGAGAAATTTAACCCCAAAACACAATCCTGAAGTTGGGGGGGGGTCGACTAGTACATGAGCAAAACCCCCCTTATGTCAGCAAACATTTAATGTCTGCAAAAGTCATGGCCTGTGTGTGGTTACTGCAATCCCTGTCTGTACCTAGCATGCATTCAGTATGCAAGGCAAGTTCACATACAGTACTTAACCACGCACCTACCTTTGCACCGCCCCCCCTCCGCCGCCGCTGCTGCTGTACACGCTAGATTTTGTATTTATAAAAGTTGACAGGTATGTAATAATAATAATAATAATAATAATAATAATAATAAATAATAATAATAATAATAACATTACCTTTTCAATTGCTTATATATAAAAAATGAATCCCAGGTTTGTTCACATCCAGAGCTGTCACGTAAAACACAGACACAGCTGTACAGCCAGACCACCCCACCCCCACATTCCATTGAAATACATACTTCCATGTGGGCTAAGAAGGAACTGGAGGTGGCGCTTGTATACTAAAATAATACTATTGTAGGCTATACAAAAATAATAAATAAACATGGACGAGGTTCTAGGTAGAAGCGCTTGTAACATTTTTTTTTTTTTTTTTGCAAATCTGACGCTCAAACACCGTCAGGATATCTAATACATATATTTAGGAAAACTAACACCTGAAGTGCACTCTAACAACAGTTTCAATTTCAGGAGTTACTTCTTGTTTACTGTTACACTAGTCTTACCATCTCTGTTTCAATAACAAATAAACAAAAAAAAAATTATACCCGGATCTCGCCCTCATAATGGGGGGCTCGACTTTTACACAAGGTCAACTTTTACTCAAGCGAATACGGTAGTTGTAGGACTTTTTATAAACTGTGATATTTAATTTAAATGATGGGATTTTTAACACCACCTAATAAGGGGAAGTGGAAATCCAGCCCACGGTGACGTTAGCATTGGTTTACTCAGGAAAAAACCTGCATTTCTGTCATCTGAGATATGGATATGATCACAGTATATAGCTTGCTGTACAAAATTGAATCTCCATTGTAGAGTTCTTACAATACTGAGAAGTATGTTCTCCCACTAGCTTAAAACATTCACCTCATCAGTGAACAAACACAGAGCCAAGTTAGAAGTGGTCTGAGGTTCAATAAAAGACTTAAGTACCAGAAGATCAAGTGGCATAAAAAGTCTCTATATGGAGAACATTTAGACCTTGTTTGGGCATGATGGTTTGTTTATGGTACTAACGTGTGGATAGTCTAGGCTTTAACTGACTGACAGCCATTCTGGTTTTGAATAGGACTTTTCTTTATCTTGTCAGTGTGATTTTCTACTTTCCTCCTTCATACATAATTTAGTCTAACTGTTTGCTTTCACAATTCTCTCTGTTGATGGTACATTCCTGACTCATTGGCAACGTGCATGTGCTCCATACAGACTGCCCAGCCTGCCCCCAACTCCCCCTCTCCTGGACCCAAAGCTGTCTCCACCTGCCCTTCCTTTTACTCCTCTGCTGCTGCCAGTCTTACATCTCCTGTAAAACCTTCATCTCCTAAACCGGCTCCACAGGTAGTGTACTGTATAAACAACCACGACTTCACATGCTCAGTTACAAGGTATTCAATTGAATGTGATTGCAGCTTTCATTCACCACATATTAAAATAGTTTATCCACTTCATGCCTGCAGGCCAACACAGACACATCCCAATAGGGCGAGGACTAACACAAAGAGACACCTAAATATTTCATAATCAATAAGATATCATAACAATGCAACAATACAATAATTCCAAGTATTTTTAACAGTGGGTTAAAGAAAGTTCTCAGTTTGCGTGCCTTGCGTGAAGTTTGCATGCATTTTACTGGTTGCAAAGAATCTCAGTCATTAGGGGAAGCATCTTATTGGTTACTGGGGGGAAAAAAGCTATGAAGGGCGTCCCTGGTGACAGAGATACAGGAAGGATGCTACTGTAAATTATAATTTTAGAAAGCTCTTTAATTGTACTGCAATTTTGGAATTATCGTTAATTTTAGTATCATTTAAAAGCACTCGTGTTACACTTTAGGCTTTTATGTCTAGCTTGAGAACTGCTTATCCAGTGTCATTTATCGAGAGTTTTAATTTAGGAGCGCTGTTAAATTATGATTTTGAAGCCCTCAAGTTTCTGGGATCAGCTGAGATGTCAGGGGGTAGATTCCGAGGTCTGAAGGATGTACAGCAAATGCTTCACATCTTATGACAACTGTGATACTGTGTGTCCCGTTTCGTTTATTTTATTAATCCATGTTCTCATGTTTCTTTCTAAACTGTGTCTCCATTTCCTTTTCTACTTCTGCCTGAAATTGACTTACTAACGTAACCCAGGACCTAGATAAGCTGTCCATTAGAAAGGAAAAGCCACTTGAACAATTGAAAAATGGAAATTTGGTGGCTGCCCTATAATCAGCACTTGTGTGCCTTGCCTGGTACTATGTTTAGTTCCTGCTGCAACTTCCATAAACTATATAATTTTTTTTTTTTTTTTTTTTTTTTTTTACCTATGTTTAAACACATTTGTTTTTATGTTAATTATAAAAAAAATGTAAATAGTGGTACATATATGAAAGTTGCATAAATTATACTTTTTTATTATGATTTAAAAATCATATATTTTTTACTAAATCTGTAAATTAATATGCTATATTTTTTAAAATGTATTTAAACATACATGTCTATAAAAGGTATAATCTCAAAATATATCAGATAAAAATGTTCTATCTTTTTTCATTTATTAACCCACATATGTGTTGTTTACCTTTTTACTAACTAAGAGAAATTCCTAAAGTTTAGAATCTTCCACTTGCATTTTCTGTTCTTATGCTTCACTGAATTCGAACCTGTTGTTGTCTCTTTTTTCTTTAACTGTAGTGCGTTGCAAACGTTACTCCTCATGTACTCTTTCACAACCGCTATTTTGAAAACAAAGAAACGAAACACACTGAACCCATACATACTTCATCAGGCCAGGTATTTTTGAAGGAGCAAGGCATGCTTTTGTGTAACACTTGCATCCATTAACAAGTCTACTATATTATTATTTTTGTGCAGTGATTATTCATTAGAGTGACAATTCTCATTCACTGTGCTTGTGTAGTTCAGTTTGTGACTGCAAACATTTCTGAGAGCAACATTTTGTTTTTAACTGAAGGAATATGTTACAAAATAACGATAGCTGCTTGTTTTTGTGCATTATTACACAGATGGAATAGTTTGCATTGTATTGATGAGGACTGATAGTGTTCTACAAGACTTACCTGCTTGTTTGACCTGCACGTTTATCAGTCTGTTGCACAATAAGGGGCATGTTGTCAAAGCCTTTACTCTGGTCTGTAATTAACTCTTAAAAGGACAAAAAGTTACTCTTACACATTGAGAAACAAAACTGCCAATATGCTTCTGATAACGTTTATGCAGTTTTCCCTGTCAATCAGTGTTGTTTTTATTGGAGAATGTTAACTGTCCTGGGTTTTCTAGTTCTGGGTGTATGTATTTTGAACCTGTTAAGCTTCCTCTTAACTGATTTCTATGCTTACTTTGTAAAACCTTTTTCCATTCTGCCTCTCTTACTTTCCCTGTTCTTTCCACTCTTTTCTCCTCTGCCTGCTAGATGACTGTGGGGAAGGTTTCCTCTGTCATAGGATCTATGGCTGAGGTATTAGTCACTCTCTATGAGAATGACCACAGACCCAAATCTCATTCTTCTTCACCGGTAAGCCTTATGATCATATGCATTTCAAGGATTATGCTAGCAAAATTAGGAGCGTCTTTATCAAAGCATTAAAAAGCTTTAATCAAATTGAGCATGACATTCTGTCAATGCACACTCTCATTTTGATTTAGTAGACAATAATACGTTAAATAGAAAACAAGCCTGGTTTTAAAATCTTATTCTGTTTGTCTTTATTAAAGGGGGAATTCAGTTTTTTGGTTCTGAAGGTAAAAGTTCTGTAGCCAGACTGCAGCAGTCTGTTCCCATCTAGAGTAATACACTGTGTATGGTGTTTGTTACCTTTCACAGACCAACACTTCCGGGCAAGGGGGCAGAGACCGGAAACCTGGCTTGGTAACAACACTGTCCTTAGTTAAGACCAAAGGGTCATATTAAAAGCCAGCTTATGAGCTAAAATCCTGTGCATGGCCATTGCCTGTCAAATGCATTTACTGGGCTTTAATAATCTGCACATAATTCAGTAGGACAATATGACAGTAGAACTTTCCTATAGTACAATTGACTTCCTTTAGCTTTTTAAGTAATCACATGCCCTAAATGGTTCAGACAGTGTTGCCAGTGTATTACTGCTGAACGCTGCACTAGCCTGCCGGTCAAGCTTCATCTGCTCCTCCTGCTGCTTCTGAACCTGCCCTCTCTGCAAGTCCCTTTCCTGCTGAATGTGCTGCTTCCCTTTCCTGTTCCTCTCCATCTTGTAGCAGAAAGGTAACCGAGACAAGCGCAAATGGAAAAATACTAGCAGATATTTTATCTTGTAGACCGCATGGCTCACCCCTCCCTTTGCAGCTTCAGGGAAAATCGCTTATATCAAACTTCTAGTACAATAGAACTCTAAAGATATGAACACATCAGGTATCGAGGGTGTTCCTAAATCTGAAATGTCTAGAACTCCGAAGCTTGTATTATTATTTTTAACCTGGTTTTATATGTGTATGTATTGTATTAATAAAAGGTCTACACTTTAACATGACGAGTAAAAATAAGACACCATCAAGTAATGTAGGAGAGCTCTGTATAACTGTTAAGCATTGGCTCTTCAGGTCTTTTACAGTCACCAGGTGCCTTGTTTCTGGTTGACTGTTCAGTTTGAAAGTGTAGTGTTGAAACTTTGAGGTACTACAGTTATATTGTATTGTACAATAATGATCTAGTACACACAAATGATGTACTGTAGTGTACATTAAACTTCTCTACTAATCCAAGGATATTAGTTTCACATAAGTTGCTTCTCGATTGCAAATCACTTCAGTTTAAAGGTTTTGCATTGTAAAAACATATTTTCATATACCATTCTGTCTTACTGAAATAAGCCACAATCAATGCCTGTTCAGTATTATACAGTAATTTGGCCTGCAGAGGTAATAATAGTGCTTTCCTATCCCATTAGCTACTCTCCTTCCTGAAATGTATGCTGTTGAAGTCAAAGGGCTGACTGAATGAAAAGGCTGCAAGTCGCTTGTGGTGGTGGGCTGTGCTTTCGAAAATTAAGCTCCATGTGCATGCCCAGGGTTTTTTTAATTATTTTTTTTTTAAATTTCAAGGGCTGTGCTGAAATGCAGTTGTACTGTATGTTTAACTTTAATCCATAAACCACATTTACAAAATGTAACATTCAGGTTAAAAAACAAAAACAAAACATGAACTGTTTCGACAATGAGGGGTAGATTCAGTTAAAGCATACAGCACTGCATTGTGGCCTGTGCTATTTCCCTGCTCTAAGTGGGTATTCAATCAAACTTCAAGACAAAGTATTTCAATATTTATATACGGTGCCTCTAAAATGTTTGATTACATTTTCCTACAGGACAGGGAAATAAAACAGGTATTGAATTGGCATGTTGATTGAATTGGCCCACTCCCACCATAAGTAACTGAACAGATAGATAACCCAATGTAACGGGCTAACAGGGTACCCCCCTGCCCCTGTGCATACTTTATGTTTTGTCTTCTTTTGTATTTTTAATATTTTTATTTAAAGGTACTGTCTTTTGTTTGAGCATTGTTTTGTTGTTAAAAAATGTTTTTTTACAGCATGGATGGGGTTAAAATTCCCCATCTATGCTAAACTTGTGTAGAATGTGACCGTCTCCAGATTGATTACTTTATTGCTAATCTGGAGACAGTCACATGTATTCAGCTTTTATTAGGTAAATCCCTTGTTTAGAAAGATACAGGGTATTAATGCTTGTGACAGAGTAGCTGTCTGCCGTGTGGGTGCATGCAGGTGACAGGTAGGAGAGCGAGATGGAGGTTAATACACCCCGCAGGCGAACAGGATTTATTTACATATCAAGTCAACACACTGAACAGCTCACGTGACGCTTCCAGCAATGGTAGTGCTCTGGGAGAACATACAACAAGCATACGAAAATTTTGGTAGGATCTACAATCTCTGAACTAATCTGTGTTCAGTAATAAACTAATGTTGCTGAAGAGATTGATCATGGCAGATAAACGGTTTGTGTGGATATGTGACGGGCAGATATGCCACGGACTATTGTGTAATTATTCATTGTATTATTCATTGATCTTCCCAGGGCTCTCTGCGTAAAGAGTTCCCCCAGACACTGGGTGGCAGTGACAGCTGTCACTTCTGTACGAAGCGTGTGTATGTGATGGAGCGGCTGAGCGTGGAAGGCAGGTTCTTCCACAGGGAGTGCTTCAGGTGTGACTCCTGCAACACCATCCTGCGCATGGGCATCTACGCCTTTGACACAGAGGAAGGTAATATGGGACAGCAAAAGGTTTTCAGTACTTTAAATAAACTGTCTCAGAATGAAATCCATTTGTGTTAGGCACTGTCAACACTCAATTATTGGCAAAAGCGTTTTCTTTAGTTTTTTTTTTCTTTCTGTACTAACATGTTTTTGTAATTATTTCTCCCTGTTTGGGTTGCTTTATTTTGTTGACTATGTTATGAAGGTATGCTGCTGATCATCCTTTAAATGGCTTATCATCTTAAAGAGTGTACACTGTTTTGCATCATGCTATGATAATGTAACACTTCTCATTTTTTGTGTTTTACCAGGTAAATTTTACTGCAAGTCACATTTTGCTCAACGCAAAACCAACAACAAGCACAGGAAGTGGAGAACTGAGTTACAAAAGGTAATAAAGAATCTATAAAACATTTGAAAACATAATTTGGTTGCTCAAAACACTAAAAGTTAAGGGGGATTGCCCCATATGTATCATGACACTTTTGGTTGGTTAAAGTCGTGGTAGCACCACTAAAATGCGCTCTGCTGTGGCAAAATGCTCCGCCGCTCATTAGCCATGCATTTTAAGGCGTGTCAAGCCTTAATTATATGCATGGGCAAATTGTAGGTGGGACTTATTTGGAAATTAAGTCTGTGATATTAAAATGAGATTTATGAAGTGGCAGAACAGCAGTGCAGGCGCTAAAAGGGTCCACAAACAAGACCGATTTCAAATAGGTCTTATTTGGGCGTAAAGAAAAATTCAGAAAGCAGCTGATAGGAAAGAGCGTTATGGCAGCAGTCATAGGGCCCGGATAAAAAAAGAATTTCACGGAATGTCACGAAACCGACATTTTATGTATATATATAAAAAAAAACACACCCATTTTCTTTTCACATTATATTCTACTGATGTAAGCTGCCTAAAATGTGTCATCATTGATGGCTAATCAAGAGCATCACCCAAAAACCAAGGATGAAACATTTTAACATTTCGCCTAGCTACTGAGTTTAAAAATGTACATTGTAACTCGATTAGCTATTGAACAATATTTAAAAATGTAACAAACCTCTGCTGGAAACAAGACGTTTAAAATGGTCTGAGTAGGCCGCAAAAAAAAAAGTAGCAAGCAGACAAAAGATTTTTTTAAAAACAACCTTGAATGACAAATTCAGCAACATTTTCGAGTTTTGTAAACCTTTAAAATGTATGATGACACACAGTGAAAATGACTGTGTAATTTATAGCCTATTTTGCTGCCTCTAATCCCAAAATATTACACACAGGAGAAACGTTAACTGCAAACCTGAAATGACAAACCTGAAGCTTTTGTGTTTTTCTTTATACACGCTGTACATTAGTAGTATGTAGAAATGTCATTGTGCAGTATGAGGAATTCACCAGTCATGAAGTTGGTATTTGTTTGACCCCATTGCCATAGTAACCAAATGCATGGCATTGAGCCGGACCGTGTACAGCTACTGTAGCGCTGCTTGTACTTGATAAAAGTATGAAATCAACAGGGGAGGTGACGAGTACAGTGATGTATAATACTGTAAGGAAAATAAAGTGCAGATTTTTCATGGTAGGCAGTCAAATACACAATTTCCATGAAACTGAACAACCCAGGAACAGAGGGAGAGTACTGAGAAGGGGGGAGAGTATTTAGGGTCTGCATTACCCTTTTTGATCTCCCTGAGGCTGAAATTATAGCTTGATACCGGCTATTTCATTAGGTACAATTGTTTGTTTTGGTCATATAATAAATTGGTTCATTGGATCCTCTTCATTATGTATATTTGGTCTTATCCATCCTATAATAATAATATAATATAAAGCCAAGACACAGGTCATTGCCTCTCCAAATGATATACCTGTTGTTCAATTGAGGAGCTTAGTCTGTCAGTCTGTGCTGCCGTAGCCCATTTTTAGGGTTTCAGAACACCGGTGCAGCTGAATTTTCTCATTTAAATGTGGCAGCCTACGGCGTGCCTCATTCATTTTGGGCCTGTTAATACATTCGGGGTGGGGTCAAATTTGTGCCGCGGCAGAGCACTAGTTTTCACTAGATCAATTTAGCGCTGCATCGGTCGATCTTGATACATGTTCCCCTAAGTGTTTAATTATAGTAGCCAATAGTATGTTAGGCAATATGCATTATATGTAAATAATATGCATTATATGTAAATATATTATATCCAATGTGATTGCAATGAGTTACTGGTAAAGAAAATACTTTACATCAACAGCTTAGTTTTCAGAGTCTGTTTTAAGGTTACACGCACAGTACTTGTATGTTGGTTTACTAACGATGTTTCTTTGCTAAGAGGCTAAAAGGCCACAACCTATTAGATTGTCATTTCAATGTTATCAGATATTGACTTCAGACTGCTCAGTGTTATCAGAGATTGACTGCAGACTGTATTTTTAGGAGGACACAGGGCTGTCAAAGCAGGAGGAGGGTTGGTCTTCGCCAGACTCAACAAATGCCTACTCTGCTGCCAGCACCTTGGAGGACAGCCCCCCAGGTACCATGGCTTCCTTCCTTAGGAGAACCATAAGCTGGCCGATGCGTGTAACGCGGGATCTATTTGATATCCCCAGGCGCCTGTCTTGCTGGATGCATGGTGTGGTGCGCGCCACCGGCCTTCATTTAAGGGACAATGCTGATGACTATGCCTATTTGTATGAGCTCTTGAGTCTCGGTGTGCCATTGCTGTGCATGCTTCAAGAGGTCCTTGTGCAAATGTACCAAGAAGCAGCTCCCCCGACACTTGAATACATGCTTGAATGGGTGGAGAACTACTTGGGAGTAAAACTTATTTGAAGATCTATTTCAGATGTGCTCTTCCGGGCTCCAGATGTGTGTTTCAGTTTAGCGGTTACCGAATGGGAAAGTATGTACTTAGCTAAGACAAAAAAAGATTGCCTGATCTACTTTTTTCAAGCTTTACACAGGTTACTGCTTGGTGTTAATATCTCATTAATACTGTGCCAGTAAGTAGGGTAGACATACTGAAAGCACTTTAACCTGGGCTGTAGAAGAGTCGAAGGTTGATTCATATGAATAGTGATCTGATTTTCTGTGAGAGGGTTTACTGAAATGTGCAGAACCTGTTACTATACGTGTAGCAGCTATGCATTTGCAAAGTGCAATGGAATTGCCAAAAACTGTTTTTACAAGCCATTTTACAAGTATTGTTTGGAACTTTTTAAGAAAGAAGTTTACATTTTTATACCGGTCATTTTGGTGCCAAGAAATATGAAACTAAATTTAAGTCACAGTTGGCTGAAACTTATGTTTTGTATGAATGTGTTTTTTTTTTTTAACTGTATGCACTGCGCTTTGCTTTTGAACATATGCATTTGAATTTATTAAATGTATTTTATTTACTATTGTAACAATTCACAGTCGACAAGTTTACACATTTTACTATTAAAACTCTAACCTTTGTCAACACCAGCTTCTATTTAAAAAGCATCTTCAGATTCAGTGTGCAACCACGTCACTGGGAGACACACGATACTTGAGCTGTATGCCATGCATAAAATTGTGTGTTTATGGGTATGAAATAATGCTAAACATAAATCCATGCCATCCATTTCCATTGCAATTTTACTTAGATCAACCCCCCTATGCTTATTAAATACTAACCAAAAGAAATCAGGGCTTAATACACAATATAATTTCATTATCCTATATAAAATGAAATACTGTAATATACATGCAATATAAAGTAGCAACAATAAATATATTAAGTTGGTGTTGCCAAAAGTTTATGCTTTCGATCTAAACCAGAATTTGTACACTGGAAGTTATTACATTTGAATACATGCATTCTTTTTGAGATAGATGTTAAGTTCAGGGATCATGTACTATGTCCTATGACACTTTTACCAGTTCAGTTTTACAAAATCTGTAGATGTTTGATACCTACAGTACAGTCGATGCTATGAGGAGATAATTGAGGTTTACAGCATCATCTGAACTTCTGGTAGAAAACTGTGCTCCAACAATGAACCATTCTCATTGAACAACCAAAACATTGTTCACAAAGCACAGAAACTAAAATAACAATTATTATCAAACAAGTAGCATACAAGCTTGCTTGAGTTCAAATGAGAAGGTTCATTATTTGTTCTATTCTAAAACTTATAAGTTGGTCTGTTTCTTTCTTGTTTCTTTGCTTTAACAAAACTATTTTTTTCTTATTTTCTTTCCCCAACCTCTCTGTCTTCCTTCAATTTGCTTGTAGTCCATTTGAACTTTCCAGTGATGCATCCAGTTGTAGGCTGAAGCATTACAGCTGGAAGGTGAATAGCCTGCATTGTGTTTCGTGGCTTGTTATAACACATTAACCTTGTTGAAAATAAACTGCATGGGTCTTGCATATTGAAGCATGTCACCATTGTTGGCAGAAATCATTCTAACCCATCAATGACTGTAAGAGAGCTTAAATCAAGCAGTTGTTTCTTATCCCTTAAACTTTAATATTCCAATCACTAACTTGTTATTATTGACACACAATTTATATATATATATATATATATATATATATATATATATATATATATATATATATATATATATATATATATATATATATATATGGGCTTAAAAAACATAAAACCTGCACGTTTTATTTAGGCTGTGCTTGCAAATGTGTGCCTCGTTTATTTAATTAGTCAGCTCTTTCTCTCTCTATATACCCTATATATAGTCTTATTTTATCTTGTGTTGCAGCACCCGCTTACCTTTCAGAAAGCCAACCAAGAAATTTGTCTTGTTCTTTCTAGTATTTGGGTTGTTGTTATTCATTCAGATGGTCTTCATTTTGCAAATTAAAGGAGGATTTTGTAAATTAAAATGTGTATCTATAAAATCACCTGCAGCCCTGTATTTTGCACAGTGAAAACAAGTTTAGCTTTATTTATAATATTTAACGCTGTAAGAAAAATAAATAAATGGATTGAATGCTTTATACACTTACTTGTTTCCTCTGTTTTTTTTACTGCCCTTGTTTTTTCATCGTTAGTAAACAGCAACACGTGCAGTATTATATCTTATTACTAAGAAGTTTAAACTGCAATGCCTAGAAATATAAAAATTCATACAGTAAGCTTGTTAGTGGAAGTTCTATTATTGTTAAAAGGGTTAACAGATAAGAGATGTTCGGTTCCTAATATATTTTATTACTTGCTGTAGTTGGAGGTTTTTAATGGCTCTGTTTTAGCTGAAACTAAACACAGGGTATTCAAATTTGTCTCCAGAGAATGTTCCTTGTTGCATAAAATACCTGTAGCTGATATTTTCATCCTTGATTTGCAACCTTCTGTGAAATGTAAAAAATATTTTACAACTGCCTAGGATACTAACATGTATAGACTGATGATTACTACAGCTGGAAACACCTCTGCTGCCCATAAACAAATCCTTTTAAAATAACTCGGGGGGAGGGGGTGATAAATAGTTATGTATTAAACAGTTACTGTAACGTTTATTAAACACAAAATATATTGTTAAAAAAAAAAATTAAATAAAGATTATAGTTGTACACTTGGTAATAGTAACATGAAAAGTACAGATTGTACCTGCCAAAAGCTTAAAAGACATGTGTTGATAGCGTGTGTTTAAATAAAGTGATTTATTGTGTTGTGTTACCATGTTCGTGGGTGTCGTCATTCTTTTAATGCAATCCTCACATACATCTTGTGTTGTAATGTTATTGTTAACTCAGATTCCAAAAAAAAAAAAAATCCATCTCTGCACAATTTCTCTTAATTAAAGCAACCGTGTCATTGACTGCTTTTCATCCAAACCTGTCTTAGCCTTCAATGACATTATAATGGTGTTGATATTTAGGCTGATTGTAACCCTCATCTATGTTTCAGATAGGAGACAAACAGGAAGAATATGCATTAGGAACATGCATCTGGATTCAGATTACTTGAAACTTAATCAAGACAAATGTATTGCAAGAAGAACATTTAAACTGAATTATTCAGAATAAATATGAACCGGATTAGAGACAGCTGTAATTCTTAGACGCAAGATCGAGTTGCCAAGACTATACACAGTGCATTTTACTTTAACATTCTACACTTTATCCACACATTTTGCTTAAAACTTGATTAACTGATACAAAAATAAGCAAAGAGAAGAAGTCATTCAGGTAGTTAATTGAGTTACCTCACTGGCTACGATAATACCTTTGAGCAGGTTTTGTGAAGGTCTGTTAGATGCTTTCCATCACTGATAAGACCTGCAGGTTGACATGCTGTATCCCTCAATGTCAGAAACATTAATGGGATTCTTGTGGGGAAAGGTCATCATCTTGAGTTAAACTTTCCACAGAAACTCTGTGCTGTAATCAGAATGGGTGCACATTGATAGAGCCTTCAAACTGTCAAGGCCAGAAGCATCATTTGCAATTTGGCTTACCACTGCCTTTTAAGGCTTGTATTTGCAATACAGTTTACAAATCTTGTTGGCATGTGAACATTGTTCACTGTTCTCAAGGAAGAAATTGATTTATGGGTGAAATTAGTTGATTTATTCACCAGCATAGTTCTATAATGACACCTGTATCATGTCCAGCTTGGTCCAAGAAGCTAACCTGGTTAAAATTAATTTGCACTGTAGAGATACAAACTTAATAACTGCACTACCGTATTATATATTTATTTTCCAGAATCACCCTGTTGTTCATGGATGTATTTTGCAGATTTGTCTAAAAGATGCTACACTGCAAAATCTTGAATTCTTTACAGGTACAGAATTTGTAATGATTAGTGCTGGCTATTCATCCAAAGCCTGGGTGAGTACATTTCTCAGACAGGCTCCCTAGGTTCTACAAAATAAATGCATCTGTTTTTACTGTATTCTTACTTTAATTCAGGCAGTTTTTGTTACACTTGTTGTTAAGATTTTATTGTAATGTCAAAAGCCATTGCTGCACTAGGGTTCAGAAGCAGTTATAAATAGGGTTTGTGAAAAGTAACTACTGTTTGAAAATAATGAACCACAGATTGCAAAAAGTAACTTATTAGAACATATTTAAATATGGTTTGTGGAAAGCAATTATTATTTGAAAATATTTAAATATGAGTAGTTGAAATACACTGAAATACTTTAAACTCTTCATCAATATGTAACTGTAACAAACAGCAGCCTCATTATCCTGCATTCTAAGCAGGTTAAGCCTTGCCCTTGTTAATCACTCAGTTATCTTTCGGAAACTGCTCATTTAAATTAGATTTAATTTGATCAATTAATTGAAATATTTGAATATTTTATTTCAGTGGGTAAATATTTGAAAACAATTAAATATCTTTAAGCATTGGTTTAATGACCTGTTTTGAAGTTGAATTGAACTGAACATGTTGAGCATTTTCCTCGTTAGAAATCCTCCTCAACCACCTTGTGGTAATTGCAAGACTTGGTACAAAATTATAAATTATACAGGGTAATAATTAAAAGCTTTACAGATATTAAAACAATAATTTAATATTTGTATTTTCACAGGTTCTTCTTATTTCTGATTGAATAGCATTACTGAACAAAGAAATAAAAAGCGGCACTCCTTAAACAATATTTGCATGTTTGCAACAATATAAAGCTTGGGTCTGGCCATTCAGTGAACAACACAAAGCTTCATCTGCCAGCTGTTCGGCCTATTTATTGAGCTGTACCAGAGTACATGTGACCTGTGTTTATTCTTGTTCCTGTTTTGCTGCATCACACCTTCCTGGAACTGTAGCTGCATTCCTTTCCCACTATCTCATACATCTGAAAAAAACAAGCCCACAGCTACAAAGTATATACTGCAACTGGGTACAACACTGCCTTATGTAAATGATTGAAATTAATTTTGTAACTAAACGACATAAACTTCTTTCTTTCTTTCTTAAATCAATTTTACTTGTGTCTGTTTTCGTGGAGAGCTGGCATCAATGCAATGCAGTATCGATTCAAGGTAACCAGAGTCAAGTTTAACTTAAGCAAACTTCAGCTTCAATTGATGTAAATTGACCATTACTGGAATTTATGCTGGTGAGGAACTGCATGGAGTAAATGGGAATTTGTGGGAGCAGCATGGCTGTAGTGAATAGCCAAGATATACCGAATGTTCAAAGACAGAGAAGGTACTCAAAAGTGGGCTTGCACAAACCCTTTAGTTTTCTTTTTCTGACTCTAACTGGGTCATGGCCTTTTTCTATTGGTTCTGATTGGCTCATTGCTCCATCACTCTAGATATCTTTTATACACATACCAGTATCTAAGAGATACAAAAGAAATGCATTTTTCAAAAATAGGAAATACTGAACTCTGTGCCATTAAGAATGAAAGGAGCACTGTCTGGCATTCACCTTTCAACTTCTTGATGGTCAGTGTAGGCACCAGAAGAAATTGATTGGGTTGCCTGCAAGTCTGTATCTATAATGGTGAAAAAAAAACAATACTTTCATGTACTTTTTTTTTTTTTTTAAAAAGGTTTTGATCGGTTCTAGAGCTTTTATGTTTTATCTTTTTTTTAAATTTGTGCATGGTGCATTATACTGTAAACCATTTAAACAATACAGGGTTTTTAACTTTTAAAAATGGAGTTCCCTTGGGCCTTTGTTGCTCTCCTTTTATTTGTTTGTGTTGCTATTGAACCAGGCAGATTTTGATCAACAAAACGAGGCAGAGCTCTGTGTAACGTCTGTATGTTTGAATTGGCTTTGGAAAGGACGATATTTACATGAACTTGCAAACAATTCATGTCATTGACTTCTCTGCTGCCTCCTTTTTCATGCAGTCTGTAGGGTCAAAAGTGTTCCAAGGTATGATGGGAAAAACAGTGTGGCTTCAGTGGAGGAAACAGGTTTTGTTATTCTTGGTCCAAAGGATACGTGCAGTATTAAAAGACAGACAAGAGGTGATTTCTGATTCATCGGAACAGATATTACATCACCTACTGTACTTCCAATTAAATACGTGGGAAATGGCCACTTTGTCATTAAAGCATGTGTATGCAGTCATACACATTTCCTATTCTGAGTGTAACAAATGATGC
This sequence comes from Polyodon spathula, assembly GCF_017654505.1. NCBI lineage: Eukaryota > Metazoa > Chordata > Actinopteri > Acipenseriformes > Polyodontidae > Polyodon > Polyodon spathula. The sequence goes on from NC_054552.1 coordinate 5,688,720, forward strand.
AGAGCAATTACTTGCCACTATGAAATATTCTGCCAATATCTGAAGCATGGCTTTCTAAGCATATTCAACACTTGGATCACCCCAAAACTTGCTTTAGCAGTGAACCATTCATCATCACATGGGGATAGCCCAAAACAAAGACTTGTGCCAAACAAAGCAAGTTTAATTTGTATATTTGAGTATTGGAATAGAACGATGTATAAAGTCCTGACTAAAGTTTCTAAAACTCAAGCTGAATTGCTCCAATATGAAATTAGGCATTTGAGTTGATTAAAACAGGTATCAACAGAAAACAGTCGTTAAGTAAGAAAAGGGGACAACTGCGCAGGTAATGGGCCCCCCATTTGAGTAATAAGTCTGATCGTCTTCAAGTGGAATGACATATAGAATGACTTCTTCATCGAAACTCTTGCACATAGCATGGAGATGACATCATCTTACTCCAGTAATGTAGTATTTTCTGTTGACCTAATGCTGATACAGTATGTACCTAGTAATGGCATGTTTGATAAAGCATGATTTATTGTGATTAAAATGATTGTAGGGTGTAGACCTCTTAGAATTATCTGCATTATAAATTGACTGCTACCTCCTATTTTATTTTATTTCCGGGATCCGAATTGAAAATAAAGAGGATTCAAACAAGAGAATGAGAAAACACAGCCCAGAAGCTTTTTTAGGTAACATTATTTATAATTGAAAATATATGCATGTACAACACAAAGAACGTTAAACTTAGCAATACATTATTAAGAACATGTTACTTGTGTCAATGTTAAGATTAAAAAAAGCAACTGCAGCTAGTTCAATCTAGCAATTTGCTCTGGTGTCTGTACTGACCAATAAGAAAAAATCTGGTAAGTGAAGTAAGTCACACTCTGTGCTCCTCTAATTCTTTACCATGTACATTAACTTTGTACTCCTTTCTACACCATGATGACCCTTCAAGGTATTGTCTTTTGTATTCACCAGTATCTACTTTAGCCTCCAGATATTAGATATTCTTTTGTTTCCAGGTGGCTATTTCAAGAGCCTGGTTGTCCCAACTAGCCCAAAAAATTCTCATACTGTGGAGAACTGGGCGCATGGAGGTGAATATCCTTCATTCTCTTCAGCCCAGAACTCTGTGAGAGGTATCCCTGAAGAAGACACGAGCGATCATAACCTTCTGGCAGTGCACGTCCTGGTAAACAGTGACGCCAATGCGTAAGTATAAAGAACCTGGTGTCTATTTGATTCCACACTAGTTACTGTATGCCTGTATTCACGAACACAGCTCACCATGATGATATTGATAAAGACTTCTCATCCAGGGATGCACCTACCTGAAGTCATCAGCAATTTTAAAAGAATTTTGCATGACAGATGGAAACGGAGACAGCTACGTTTCTACGCTGAGGCAGGGTCAAAATGCCAAGATTATACACAGTACATGTTATACATAGTACATTCCACACTTCATCCACACGTTTCGCTTAAAATACAGGTATACTGATAACAATTTTAGCAAGGAGAAGTAACCATTCAAACTGTTAATAGAGCAGATGGCTATCTCTGCTGCGTAACCTGACTAACTTTCCTTGTGCACCGTGTTCCGGGTGAGACGTTGCTGTAAGCGACTCTGCAGCTGATGTATAGTTCACACACCCTAGTCTCTGTAAGCTGCCTTGGATAAAGGCATCTGCTAAATAAACAAATAATAATAATAATAAATAATAATAATAATAATAATAATAATACATAACTAATAAAAACAAACCCTTTTTTAATTGATGTACCTCGCTGGCCCCTCCCTCTGACCTTTGGCTATGATATTACCTTTGAGCAGGTTTTGTGAAGGTCTGCTAGATGCTTTCCATCACTGATAAGACCAGCAGGTTGACATGCTGTATCCCTCAATGTCAAAAACCCTAATAGAATCCTTGTCAGAAGAGGTCATCTTCTTGAGATGAACGTTCCACAGAAACTCTGTGCTGTAATCAGAATGGGTGTGCCAGAGATAGGGCCTTCAACCTGCAACACGCAATTTGGCTTATCACTCTCTTTTAAAGAGTAAGTAGCGGGGTTCCAAAAAATATAGCGTTTTACGTTCCCAGGTGTTGTTAACACTGCAGAAAGCAATAAAAAAAAGTGATCTGGGTTTTCTGTTCTGTACCACATCACGGCTCATTATTGCTGTGTTACCTGTTTGACAATGTGGGCAATAATCTTTACACTATCAGTGCACTAGAGCAGTAATTTTGAAAAGAGCTTTGAAACAGACTTTAAAGTTATAAGTGTAAAAAGTTGTCAGGATGTTAACAATGAAAAGAAAAATTACAGGTACATTATTTATTACTCTTTAAGGCTGGTGTTTGCAATATATTTTACAAATCTTGTTGGCATGTGAACACTTCGGCAGTGTACCAGGAAAGGAATACATGGATATCTAAGTTTTTATAGTACTAGAGTTATAGGGGTTACCTTTCTTAATGATATGAACTTTTAGATTATATCATCACATCTACTTTGTGTATTTTTTCCCTATAATTAAAAAAAAAAAAAAAAAAAAACACAACTCCAAAAAGGTTTTTAAACAGCATCTCTGTTCCTTCATGGCCTGTCATTTCTAAAAACCATTGTGAGGATTGAGGAATCATCTCTTGTTTTTTCAGTTTTGGTTTGTTTTCCACCCTTCTATTTACTTGCAGGTAGTTCAAAAGCTTTGGGAGATGTGTCCTTGCGACCATTGTATAGTCAGCTAAAGGTCTGAACACTTATTTGTATGACTACATGTCCATATAGTAGAGATGATGAATCACAGAGTGAAAGAAAAGTATGTAAGTTTCTTTACGAGGAATTTCTGCAAAATAATCTTTCAAACCAGAAGCACAGAGACAGATCAAGCACTATGTTGAGTGCACTTATGACTTCATTATTTAAGTCATTATTTGACATGAAAAATTTAATCCCGCCTTCTACAGCAGTTGTGCTATAGGCACAAGATGGAACCCAGTTCAACTTGAGGTTGAACAGTTGTCAGTAGCTGTTGGAGCAACAGGGTTCTTATTCATCAACAGCAGAAGGTAACATTTGATCTACAAGTGCTGTTTAGCTTCTGAGGGACGGGAATGGGAGAGTTAACATAACTTACATTTCAATGTGCACTCTTCAAGCGCTAAATCCAACTCAAGAATCTCAAGGTGCTTTAAAATACAATGGCTCTTCAGAGTGTGACCCAAAACATTTGCATACTTCACTTTCTGCCTAAAGTTTTACCTTGAAAATCTGAGTCATTTTACCTTTACATTTGATACAAAAAAAGCCTTTCTTGGCTAATTTATTGTCTACAATAGAATTTAATGTGCAATGGTGTCCTCTAAAACCTTTATCAGGGGTAGTTTTTTGTGTAGTGTATTGATGGCAAAGAACTGAAGCCTGAAAAGAAATCCTGGGTGAAATTCCTGGCCTCTGACTCACTGTATGATCTCTGGCATGGCTTTCTTTTACCATCACAGCTGATAAATGAATTGGAAGCCTGTCCTAATCTAGAAACATGTCTATTTAATTGCGAAAAACATCCACATCTCTCTTTATTGTAAATGTCAAGTATAAAAAGGCTGGAAGAGGCACATTTGATGAATTTTTTTAAGCTGAAATACCACCCACCTTTTAATTTGTCAATTCAGGTGTCTTTTTAAACTTGTCACTAAACCCTAGTTCATTATTATTTGTTTATTAGCAGATGCCTTTATCCAAAGCAACTTACAGAGACTAGGGTGTGTGAACTATGCATCAGCTGCAGAGTCACTTCAACAATGTCTCACCTGAAAGACAGAGCACAAAGAACAAACAAGGTTAAGTGGCTTGCTCAAGGTCACACATGGAATCCGCAGCTGAGTTGGGATTTGAACCAGGGACCTCCTAGTTACAAGCCCTTTTCTTTAACCACAAGACCACACAACTTCCTATGATACAGAGAGATAAATGAACAGAGTGCAGCACATACTTAGAGGTGTTGGCTTAACCACACATCCATTTAACCAGTAACATTATATCTGATAATTTTACATACCATTAACACTACTGAATACTGTAGATGATCACCAAGGCCTCCTTACTGAAAATAACTCCACTGATGAAAGTATTAGAGGAAACATTGTCAACTTAGATTTACCTCATATAAATGAGTTGTAATCATGTTTATAAAGGTTTTTCATTCTGATGGGCTGAACTTAATATAAACCTGCTTCACTGCGCTTAAGTAAAACAAGTACACTGATAACCAAAAATGTGATCTTTTTCATAGTAATGGAGTACGACTGGAGATATGTATTACCCATTTTACCACACACCTAGAGTAGCTCACTAACTATTCTGGCCTACCTGAATAAATACTGTAAGTGCCACATTTTCAAACACATAAAATACATACAAGTTTTGAACTGCTATTACTAATAATTCCCCAAATGTTTTAATGTACTCAAAATGTAAACGATTGGGTGGCGATAAAACAAAACAACGCTGTAAACAAGTGCAGCTGAATGCATTTGGTACAAACTACCTGAACATGTAGGCCTGCTATACCCCCTTATGGAAGGAAGTTAAGTGCTTCAAAAATGAGCCGACACTCAACTTTTCAATTGGATTAGGTAATTATAAATAAGTGTTCTGCACCTGAAAAATGTATAATAAAAAATAAAAAAATGAACATGCATGGTTGAATGTAAAATAAGAACAGTTCCTGCATTTAAAAGTTTCTAAATACTCAGCAACATTGGGGTAGAACTCCGAAGCTTTTCCCCAGTATTCAATTATGGAAACTTCTATTTTTTTTGGCTTAGAACAAAGCAACTAAGAAATATGATTTGACGGTAAAGCCTTAGTCTTATGTTTCTCAGTAAACATAGACACAATGGAGCGTTCTTACCCTTGTATACCGCTTAGTGATCAGCAGAGGTGTCAGCCGTACGAAGAGCACAGCGTGTGGTTTTCATAACTACTGTGCAGAACAAATTATTTCTGTGGTGTGCAGAATAAATGATTTTTTTTTTCTATGTGTAAATATCGGGACTTTCTACCCATGCATCGGGGAGCGGGGCATTTGCTAGGAAAACCGAGCTTACAGGGACTGTTGGCATATAGGTAAAAAGTGAAATAAATACCCAGCTGGACAAATGTTTTCACTGAATCACCAACATCGCATGCATTAAAACACTAGTCCACAGCAACTACAAACACATCAGGCAAAACGTTTACAAAATCTAAACCGCTTTAACACTGTACAGACTCGATTTCGAGAACCATACTCAATAAAGTTTAAATGAATCCAACTCCAAGCGTCCACACTAAAGAACCGTTTCATCTTTAATCGGGCTTAATGCGTACAGACACTATCAGGACACTTCGGTTACAGTGCAATGGACCGTGGAACTTAAACACGATAGTATCCCATCATACAACCTTATAAATATGGAGTCCGTGCCCACAGAAGACATAGCCCTGCTCAGCATGAATATTATGGGTTTGTTTTTGAAAAGCACAAGGTATCAGCGATGGAGTAGTTAGCAACGGTCTAGCCATAGGCAAGCTTTTCATAGACTTCATCAACATGCCATAAATATGAATTTATGTGCTTAATTTGCCACCATATTCCTCGTATAGGTAAATGAGATAATATTAAGACTGACAGTACTGGGCACAATGGTCTGTTCAATAGGGAGTTGCTGGGAAGACAGGAGATTGCTTATTGCTTTTTATCATAAGCTTTATTATGACGACTCATAACGGGTGGAATCAGGATACAAAGTAGAACTGCATGCAGCTGTTTTCTGTAATGTAAATGGAAAATCTAGGGGCACTTACATTAAGCATTCTGAATAGAATGCTTCACTGCAACCATACCTTGTGAATGTTAACAGGATATTTTTGAATAGAATAGATTATTATGCAGCACTGCATCATTTGCAGTGTTTTTAGCTGTTTATTGTATTTCAACTTATGTATGGACATTTGTCAATTTATTGTTAATAAACATTCACCCACTAGAGGGTACTGCTGCTCTCTAGTACACAAGTCTTGATAAGCAGACGGTTTTTTTGGGGTGGGGGTGGCAGTTTCTATGACCCGCTGCACCCGATTTGACTGTAATCAGAGCATAGGCGTATCAAGACATATCATACATCATTTGAATAATCTATGTGGTCCCCCATGAGCGACACATGGGGTCCGTAGATGATAATCAATTGTGTTAAGGATCAACTCCATGTGGGAGGTCACATATACTATTCAAATGGATCTGATGTGTATAGCAATCAGTAAAGCCTGGTAAAATAATGCTGTTTTTTTTTTTTTTTTTTTTTTTGTTTTTCTTTTTTTTTTGGGGGGGGGGGGGGGGGGGGGGGGGGGGGGTTGCTTTTTTGCTTTTTTAAACAGCATACATTATATAAAATGTTTGGGATTTATTTTGAATTAATTTACCCTAACATGTTTGTGTAGTTAGTGTATATGCAGGGGATTTGAAACACGTGTTTGTCTGTTCATTAATTTCAGTTGTAACTCAGTTGTAAATAAATTCATATGATCATTAGATTTCAAGTCTGAATTGAGTATTGTATTTGACTTGTTTTATTAATTATTTATGGATATAAGGGATTTGTGTTTTACGGTAGTTTTTTTTTTTTTTTAATGGATGTTCTTTCTTTTTTCTAAATCAAGCTCTGCCTTTAATGATGTGTAAGAGATCTAAGCACCACTCCGGGGATCACACCCACAGCGTTCTAGAAGAACATTCCAGATCTTAGGTGGGACTCCCACACCTGTCAAATCTTCCATTTTGAACAGCAGTTTTCAAGACCAATCTCCTGGTCAGAAAAAGTCTCCCGTCTGAGATCCGTTTAATCTAGCAATCTACCGAGCTATATATGTATTTTCTTTTTCTTTTCTTCCTTTCTTTTTTCCTAGCTTAGATTGGTTCCTTCGCACGCCCTCTGGTGGCCTGTGTATTCCCTACCTACTTGACTAGCGTCACTTGATTTGTGAGTGTGATTGAAACCCGGATGTGAGTATGAGCCGACGTTAGCACCCTTCCCGCAGGCTGCTTTGCTCGCTTAAAATACCCCTTACAAAAATCTCCCGGTCAAGTGTCCTGGGACCTTGACAGTTATGGACACCAATACTGCAATTGAAAGTACAGTGTAATTCACAGTTTATAATGTGGATCATTCACATGTAAGACACAGATGAAAATAGAAATTAGAATTTCAGAGAGGACACCTTACCTTTACCATATGTAAGATTGCAAGCATATGTGTTAATATACACATACACCATTAAGTCTTATGTTTACTACAAGTTGCTTATTGGTCTTCATTATATAGGCACTTGACCCAATCACTGGTGTGACATGCCTTACATGGAAAATTCATTCATATATTTTTATTTTCATATTTATATACAGAAGCTCTTTGAGCAAAGTTCATCTGAGCATTTACAAAGGCATTGTGAATTTGTACAGCCCAATGGAGACAATACAGACAAGAAAACACCACCACCCATTACTGACAGGAAATCCCATACACCATTTACAGATACCAAAGAAGGAGGCGCTGACAGTCTATTTCCAAGTCCTTATTCTACAGACACAATCAGAATAATTGTCACTTGCCATGATGAAGGAAAAAATTCAGATGTGTATAAAAAAACGACACAGCTGATAAGGTAAGGGTTAACTCTGTCCCAGAAAGAGAAAGCTAAGTTACTCGACTGGGAACTGACAGTCCGAGAGGACGCAGCTAGGCAGAGAAATCAAGCAGATAATATATACTCGAGAGCTAGTGATCATGTTGGTTGGTCAACTAGTGCTGCCAAAGTACTGTGAGTTCCAGTAGCGTGGTAGAACTTTCAAAAGTGCCTTCTTCCAGCAATTATAATGACAATGAAGACTCTCAATTCTTTCTACAATTTTAGCCAATGCTTTTAGAAAATCTTTTAGAGGATCCAGCAGCACTTCATCGTGAATGTCAGGAGAAGGACTGAAAAAGCTGCGCCCAGGGCTAGACCCCTCTTCGAAGAGTCTTTGACTTCAATGCTGTGTTTGGTAAACCAGTGGATGTGTTGATCAGAAATACAGTTGCATAAAACAGCAGGATCTGATGAGCCTGTAATCAAGGTAACTCTCTCATACTCTGGTATCAGTACTGAAGGATCTCAGCAGGGTCCCTCAAAGAATACCAGCAGAGCCAGGGTTGAAGCCTATGATACAATGGAGGGTGATATGCCAAGATTATTAGAAAAGGCCTCATTGAATGAGAAGCCAAGCAGCTCCTCCAATGACGATGTTTCGTTTCTCTCACAGAAAAACCTGGTTTCTTTTCCTCCTTGAGAATAAAGAAGTCAAGACAGACAGAGAATAGTTAACAAGGTTCAGAAGATTCAAGAGGCAAGATTGATATCTGGAGGCTTCTTACCAGCTTTAGAAAGAAAGGGTCTGAGAAGGAAACAAAGGAAACTCCAATGAGTGCACTTCCTGCAGACTCATTATCAAATGCAACACCATCTTCTCCCCTATACAATGTTTTGATACATTTGTGAATGATATTATGAAGGTGGATTTCTTGATATTGTAAAGTATTTTTAAAAATACAGCTTTGGCTTGTCCCAATGGGGTATAGGATGATCAAAGCAATGCTTTAGCTGGTCCAACAGTTTCTCCTTGAAGAGGCACAAGACGGACAAAATGCCCTATAAAACACTTCTATGATTTGAGATGCATAGGGTCAGAGAAAGTATGAATACTGTGTAAAAATATTCAAACTGACTTGAGTGGCACCTGCAGGATGGAGAGCAGACTTGTTACTAATGACTTGAGCTTTATGCCAGTAGCATTATGCATGCCTGCTGCTTAGCACCTGAGATACATAAATAGTATTTATTGCACTCAATAAACTTAGTGATAATGCTCTTGAGAATGGTAAAATTAGAAACATACTAATAGATTAGATACTAATACAACCAGTGGCCTTTACCTGTTGAATATAAAGTGTTGTAAAAAAATGAATAAAAAAAAAATAAAGGTGATAAAACTTATTCATGGTTTGTATAATGTCACTCGGATGCTGCTGCTGTGGAAACACCCTGCTCTGAGCAATGAAGCTTTGCATTAACTCGGGACTTTCAAACCGATGAGCCTTGAGCCATGTTTTGCTCATTGGGATCCAATATATGGCCCTTTAGCTTTAGTCAGAGTATCCAATTATCCAGTTAACAAGCTCAAAAGGAAGACTGTACAAAAAAAAAATAGTTGTCTTAGGTGAGCAATATGATAAAAATACACAAACCAACGTGTTAAAAAAAGTTACAGTCTGCAATGTTTAAGAGCCCATTGGTTGTTGGCATGGCTGGTTTATGAATAAAATACAATTTTCTATTCTAGAAACTGTTCTAGAATGTGTTGCCTTCTTTTAAGTCAGTCTAGAACAGTTGCACAGAATTTACATTTTATTTAATCGTTCAAATCAGAAGAAAAAAAAAATGAAATAGCTGATTCAGCCCTGATTTCTGTAATCCTGTGAAACACAAGGAGACTTGCAGACAGCTTATTCTGTCACTTTTCAACCAATTATTTCCTGCAACTGCTGGTGCAATTAGTTGATTGCAACATATTTAAGACATTTTGACCAAACTTAAAATTGTTTTGATGTTGATGCATACAAATTCACGTGGAGAATAAGCGTGTTGCCTGAAAAGCTGCCAGAAAACGTTTCCTGAGTGTCCTCCTGTTTCGTGGTTTACCAGTCCGTGCTAGTACTGTTCTCCATATAGACACCATTGTATCTTATAAAAAAATAACCTCATTTTACAAAAGTTTCTTAATAGCATTTTGATTATCAGAATGAGGATGTTCAATCAAAGCCAGCTTAACTTAACTTAAGAAACTGATGCCAATTCTCCCCACAATATTAAGGCAGGTTAACTTACTTGGGGCATGTGCAGTGTAATACCTTTCAAGAGCTGCTGATTATTGTAGAGATGCAAATATCAATGTTATTTACTCAGAAAGGAATGCTTTTAGTTAACTACCATAAACCAACTTTACCCAGCATAAATCGTCATACTTATATTTTAAAATGTATACTTTGAAGTTACACTTCTTGCACATAATATTTGGCTTGAAGGAAACGTGGTTCTAGTTGTGGAAAGCTAACAAGCCAGTGATCTTAAAGACAATAGCAGAGTTTGTGACACCTGTATTTGTTAGTTAAACAATCTGACGATCTTATGAATTAGCTAATGTAAAGGAAACATTTATTGTGATATGTGCTAATAAAATATTTCTGTTACTTTCTGTAAATATTAACTTGTTCTCCAAGTGCTTTTGCTTATTATTACACTTTTTTTTCCATTATTTTTTTTTTGTTAATATGACCAGACTTTCTGACGCCAGCTATTTTACATTGAACAGATGTCATGATGCAAATATGGGTGCCAGATGCTGTGAGCTACCTAAGGGTAATATGCTTAATAGCTGCCTCACAATATTGAATCCAATTATGAGACACAGCAAAACTCTCATTTAAGCCGGCATGCAACCTACAGCTACACAATTTAATAGAACAGATACCTGGTTTAAAACCATTTAAACCAATGAAATCCACGTCATTATACATTTTAGCAGCAGGCTACTCTGCCTTTGTAAGTGACACTTTTCATGGCTGGAGAGTCTCATCAAACCTTACATTTGCAGAATGGCTTAAGCCTAATTAGTTTACTTAAATTGTTGACTGGTTATTATGGGGGTGCTTTCTAATATCACAAAGGATGCCAGAATACACCTTTAGGTTCAGCGTTAAGTTTTCTGGAATAAAATTAATACCTGCTAGTGTTTCAATCAGAAGTAATGCTTCCTAAAGAAATATATATTTAGTCTATTCCATATAAAAACCTCACACCTTATAACCACCAATGACTGGAAAGGAGGATTCATAATTGGAGTGAAACATAATTAGAACTATATTTCACACAATATTCCTAGAACCGTAAGGGTAGAAAAAAAAAGAGATGGGGGTTCTTGCAAAGGCAACATGTTACATTGACAGAATCCAGGACAGGTGGTTATAGGGCAGCTTGCAAAAGCCTCTAGGCAGCCTATTAGTGCTTCTTTTTATTGTCAGCACAGCTACAGTTCAGTGCAGACTACCCAGTGACAGTTGCATTGCTTTCATTTAATTATCTTAGCAATGTGCTTTAGGAATACCTAATTAATGAGTAAGTACACTGGTACTAAAAGCATGACTGGTCAAATAAGTATTCATTAAGTCTCAGTCTCTGCTTCCATGTCTTTTCTTTCTTCTTACTATATTTTCCACCTTTTGAAGTTCCTCTCTCTCAAAACGCTGCAAAGTGTGTTGCAAGAACCCACATTCAGATTCACAGTAGCCCCAAGAAGACGTTTCTGTTGCCTTCAACATTTTAGGCCCCAGTCAGCTGCCTGTGGGAAGTTTCATAAACCACCAGGAGGACAGCTCCACCAGTGAGGACCCTGAGGAGAAACCTACTTCAAAACTAAAGGTACCTTCTGTTACGCAGAAATCGTGAATGTGCTTGTAAGACAATGGAGTCATCAGGTATGATCTGTATCAGCATGGGCCCTATTTATCAACACTTTTCTAGTGCTTAATCAACATTGCTGTTACATATGAACTAACACATGATAATCCCCTTAATACTTTTATTCACATATAAATAAATCAACATAGAAAACTTCCATTCAACTTCAAGCAAATTTAACTGTGAATTCTGTATTTACTATGTCATTTTACAACATGTGTCACAGAGAGATGCATGCAACATCTTTTGTTACTACAGTATGGTTTTAGATTGAGCTGTGGACTTCTTTTTAAAGCCAGGGACGTTTGAAGCTGATCAGTTTTTTTACATGGCAGGCAGTGGGAGTTTGCTCCTGTGTGTTCAGACCAGCCTGTTCTCAGGATTTCCAAAACATTGTGTCTAATTGTCTGTTCAGATGAGTAACAGCTTCAGAAGAAAGAGGAGGCAGGTCGTCCAACATCAGGCACAGCAAGAAGAGCTAAAAAGACTCCACAGGGCCCAGGTAAGCCTGACAAACCTGCAGTGGCGATGAATTAGAATGTATATGAATCAATGAATCACATTTTTTTTCAGATATTTATTGTGGATGCTAAGAGGCTCAGTAGTAGCCTTCTGAGTCTGGATGTCAGGGTCACAGGTAAAATAAGTTAGGCGGTCTCTACGAAGCCCGACACACCAGCACAACTGAGAGACCGTTTAAGAGAGGTCTTGTATGGGACTGGGGTGCACTCTCGGAGCTTCGTACTGTCCATTAAGTTTGTTTGGAACTCCTCGTCAGCTAGTAGTGAAGCTCTCAATGCAAAGCTATGCCAGCTCTAATTGGATCGATGGTACTCTTAAAAGCAACCGCGGTGATTCTGTCATCAATGATGTTCCAGGTTATACAGAGGCAGCTGCAGGAGGAGCGGTGTGTTAAACTGGAGAAGGTGCTGCGAGGGGAATCAGCTTAGTGACTAAGCTGAGATGACAAATTCATTTGTATTGTACTGGCTGGAAGGAGGAGAGGAGCAAGTGTCTTCAGATAATGAGTGTAGTGGGAGAGGGGAGGCATCTCTTTGCTATCCAGCTACACCTGCCACACAGCATCCTCTGATGTGTCAGTCTTTTCTCTCACTGAAATGTCATTCTCTTTCCTCCTGGCTGACTGAAGCAGTGCCTTTCCATACCAGGTGGCTGTTTACCTCCAATTCTGGTCAGGCTGTCAAGTGTGCTTGTCAAAAGTCATTTCACCTCAGAGCTGAATGCCTATCAGTTTGACATGGCTTTGGAGGGAAACGTCTTAATAGGAGTGAAATCTTTGTACAACACATCTTACCCCTCCAAGAAAGATAAGAAATTGTGATACAAGGTCTGTGGCTGAAGCCAGAATGATGGATAAAGGTATAGCTTAGAAATTACAGCTGTCTCTTTATAAAGAAATTGGTAATGCACGTTACTGCTATGCTAGTGCCTTTGGCAACTTGTGTCCTGCTTTCATGCTCTGACTGATTCGTATGGGGATAACCACAAAGGATGTACCTAATGTTGACAGGGCATTTCATAGCTCAGAATTTGCTTTGACCCACTGTATCGGGAGTGGCTTGTAACTTTATTTTAAGCATCCTACACAGCATCCGAACTTTGAAATGGATAATACATTTTAATTCAATATTAATTCATTAAAGAAATGACACTGCATTTGTATGCATAGTAATATTTCAATAGGTGAGGCAAAGGCATTATTAGAAGCATGTAATTCTGCATACAGTGTTCCTGCTTTATAAGGCAGACCTTTATACTGTGGAACAGGTTATAAGGCCGTACAGTCGTGGCTCACATTTTCCCCATAATTACACTGCATTAGCACTAATATTCCTGTTATAAGGAGGAAGACACACATAGCATGATCTTATAATTGTCTCTACAGCAGTATAAAGAGGAGAGGTGTATTAAAGCATGTCATTCTCTGTTAATGCTAATACCGACTGCTAATAATGTATATTTTCATAGTCTCTGAATATGAATGCAATGAATTGCTGGGTAATTCTTTGTCAGTCTTTCAGTTAAAAATGCCCGTTTCTACCTGAGTCGCAGAACATTGAAAAGCAAGAGTTTTTTTTTTTTCCTTTTTTCAATTACAGGCCTGCACTTTGCATGACCTCCTATGAGATCTTGGACTAGCTGGGAGGCAAAAGAAGGAGAGAAATGCAATATAACTGTGATTAGTGTGGCAATGATTTTTCTTTCACAGTTGACAGCACCACTCCTCACACTACTTCATATATTAAGCCCTAGGCCTCATTAGGATTATTAAGCAACAAAATGGATTACATTTATATAGCGGAATATGGACAAGGCACTGTTTTATTCCTTGTATAGTTGTGTGTTAATTTCACAGCACTGAGTCACTGCAGTATACAAGGGATGGGGAGCTTAGAATGCGACGCATAGGCCTTTGGGCTAGAAGGTTGACTTTCAAGTTGAATTTCATGAAACAAATACCAGAGTTTATTTTACTGAAATGAATTGAAAGCACCATTTGTCAGTTTTGAGAGTGAAAGTAAATACATATTTAAAATAAATTCAATCAAATAGAGCATCAAAATACTTAATGGAAGAAAGTGTACAAGTCTTACAATTACAGTACAACAAGAGAAATCGTGCAGTTCCTATGGAAAACCCATACATTGTAGAATTGTTTTTTTGTTATACTGTACCATGTACTTTTACTTCAAAATCTTTTAAAAAGCTGATTTTTTTGTTGTTTTTTTTTTTACTGTGCTGAAGATCTTATGTCCATGTAAGGTCAGTAATTGTTTGATATCTAATGTTATCCCAAATGTATTCATATAAAATGCATATTTTGTTGTTGTAAATTCCCTTTATGAATTTGATGCAGGTTACTAAGGGTTACATCTTTTTTAATCAGTTGTATTTTTTTATAATTTCCAGCCCTTGGCTTAGTATGTAGTCATTTCTTCTCTGTTTGTTTACAGAGCACTGAAAATGTTCATAACATTTGATGTATTTACTGTACTGTACAGGAAATCTAGTGAAAATGAAAGGGTTTAGACTAAAAGAAGAAGCAATTTTTGACAGCTATTTTTTTTTCTTTTTTAATAATTACCTGCGGAATAAGTGTTTTACATTATAACCGCTGCTTTGCAACACGCTAATATTGTTTCAGACCATCAATTTTCTACGGTACTGCTAAATGGGTAGTGATGATGGAAAATGTAATGGTTTTATTTGCTTGACATAATGAAGGGCTGTTTGAATATATACATTTTATGGTGATAATGTTTATTATTTTAAAAACAGTCTAAAGTGGAGAGAAGCAACCATAAAGAGGCTAATCTAAGACAATATATTTTTAATTAAAACAAACCTGCAAATGTAACGCTAATATACCCAAAAACTAAACTGGGGTGCTCTTGTTTTTTCGTGTGTTCCTTATTGCGCTTTTCATTGAAAAGGATCCTTTCCATATTCATGTTCTGCTTAAAAGATTCTTCAACGTTTCTCAGAGAAGGCACACTGCTGTAGGTCTTTGTAACACATTTTAGTTCATAAATGCATGGAACATGTCTCCAGTAATGATAGCCCAAAGCAGTGCAGTGACCATTGTGTGTCGTGTTTACATGGCTTTGTTAGGATAATTGCATTAAGGGGGAGAGAACATGCAATGAATGGCCCTTTTGTTAATGACTATTATTCATAAACACAAACTGGATTGAAAGAGAACATGAGTAGGTGGAGAGCAAAGAGGGAAGCTGAATTTAACAAGCCCCCTGCTTTCCGTGTTAATAAAATAGCAGAGTATGTTTTTTGTAAAATTATTTCTTTTCTCACCAGCATTATACACTGTGGCACTGAACATATTGGAGAACACCCCAACTCTGTCTGATAGTAAAATAATACAGTTGTTGTGTTAATTGTAATAAGAGGATTTTCTATTGTGTTCATATCAGAGCTGAAACTCGTGCTGTATAGTTTAGTAGCTGGGAAATGCAGTTAAGCAATGAGACTGTGGTGTACCCTTGAAGGTTCCATTCATAATACATACAGGTATGGACATATTAAATATTGAATTCATCTGGAAAATAATTACATCCAGCACTATTGATATTACTCTGCTGCTATTCGTTCTAATTCTTTTCACAAAACAATGTTCACCAATCATGCCTTTGGCACCAGTGCAGACATTTCCAGTTCAGCTGGAGTGTTTCTTGCATCGTGATGGCCAGTCTTCTATTATAAAAAAAAAACATATTAACACTCTACCCCTTTTAATGTGCCATACACAGTCCAAGCATAGTAAATATGTGGAAATATACTGCCAGCAGGGTTGGATGTGTCAGTGGAAAGAATCAGAACCTCCCGCTGTGAAAATTTAATTACAAACTGCTGATCAAGGGCAGAAAATAAATGCCAGTGAAGACCAGCGAACAGATTAATGATTATATCATAACAATATTTTAGATTCTTTATAATTTTGACTTACAACATACGCAGATATTAGGGAAGTGGTCAATGGCATTGGTCAATATGATAAAGGCACTAATCTATAAAAATGTATTATAAGAGTTTTAATGTAACACATTTATACATTTCACGATTTAAAAAGCAGGAAAAAATGTCAAAATGACATTGTAAACAGAAAGGTATTTAACATGTATTTTATCACAGTAATGGACATCTTTGGTGATCATACATATCAGCACATATTTTAAAGAAAAAATATTGTTATCCAGTATATTATTACATTTTGGCTTGACATAGGCTTGTCTTTTGTCTCTCGTTTCAGAAAAAAGTGCCAGAAGGGGGCAGTCCAGCTCTAACCTGGATTTCTAGCTCTAATTTGGACACAGATTGAAATGTTGAGAAAGATGGAGGAATGGTAGTGAATGGCAGCTGCATTGTGTAACATTCTTTTAGCAGAACAGCATAACCTGCTTTGGTAGAAAATTATCTGATTTTGTCTATTGTAACAGGTCATCCTTAAAAAAAAAAAAATAAATCTCTAATAATCATAATAAAAAAAAAAATTACAAGCTCACCAAAAAAACCCAAAACACAAACACTGATTTACCCTATGGCTTATGCCAGTAATTATACAGCGATAATTTGTAATTATCGCTGATTTGATATGGGTGTCTAGTTTAATGATCTACTGTAAATAGCAGCAGATCTAAATATATCGCCACCCTAAATCAAACCTTATTTTTCACAGACCTCATTTCACTATTAAAGTGCTGGTATTAAATATAAAATGGTTGGATTATTATAATAGACTCATGATTTATAGCTGTTCAATATGATACATATATACTACATCGCTTTTTATTTTGCTGGCAGATTTCAGATTGTAGCCCAAATGATAAAACACACTGAGCTCATGATACTGTAAGTATAAGACAGAGGACATAAGTTGAAGAATTGATTGTGTTTCTCCAAACCCTTTCACACACTCTCATTCATAGTCACTCTCAGTAAATCAACAGTGAGTGCTTAACTAACCTCTGAATCCCACAATGCCCAAGATCTGGAGCTTGAGGGCTGTCAAAGCTGGCTGCAGCAGAGGCTACACAAGAGAATGGCCTCTGATGATAGTGCTTTGACAATTAGGAAAAGCAAATATGCTGACTATTACAAGATTGTTTTGGCGGTTTTAAAAAAAAAAAAATGACATGGACGATATTGTTAAATTTGATGAGCTCTGGGGAAATAAGCGAGGTACAATCAGCTTTAGCAATGTCTGAATTTAAGCCAGAAGAAAGTATAAAATGCTGTTGTTACCTAACAAGTCTGTGTTGAAAATATTATTTTTTTGTAAAATGTTATACAAAATACTCTGTGACAGTGTTTCCATTTTCTCTTGTGTTGCTTTACTTAGCCTAAATCTTTACTGTACATGTACTGTAGCATACGTACTTTGCTTCTGCAAGGATGGACGTGTAGGCGGTTGGTTTACCTTCATTTTTGTAAACAAACTGGTCAACCAACAATGTCTGGTTACTGGTAAAGCTTATGAATGTAATAAACAAAGCAGCTAAACCATCTTTTTTATGTTTTAGGTAATGTGAATTAGTTTTATGTGACAAACAGCCTTGATCCAGGAATATGCTTGCTCAATAATCAGTACTTTCACTTATCATCAATATTACCCTGCAGAACCTTCATCAGTTTTGTAGATAAAGCTCTTAGGATTATGTTCAACCTTGGTTTATTTTGGGGGGCTGGAGCCTGGACAGATTATAATAATAACAGTGCTGATGCTTTTCTTGTTTACAGATTGCTCATTGTAGACATCTCACTCCTTCAGCTCAGCCTTTCCCTCTACTCATTCCTCCACTCAGCAATCTGGTTTCTAACTAAATTAATCTATTTGCAATCTTTTGTCTTCAGCTCAAGATTATAAGGCTGATGCCCTCGCTCCTTCTCCCCTTCCCCCTTCAACCAGGATTTCATTCTTTTCCCGTTCATGCAAAAGACAAGCTGCATGCTCTCTGGGAACTATCAAAACTTATCTAGCAGGAATTCAATACCATTATCGCCTAGCGTGCATTCCCTGTCCTCTCTCTTCTAACCCTGCTGTTTGCATTCTATTTAGAGGAATGGCAAAAAGTTTTTCTCATCCCTCTCCCTCCAGTCGCCCTGTCACTTCAGATATTCTCTATCGCCTCTCAATTCTGCGGCAAGGTCTTTCTGCACTCTTTAGTTTTCTTCGCTGTGCTGAGTATGCTGCTCTGCTAGTATAGCTAGCATGCCCGGAGTGGGGGGCCATCTCTCTACATATATATGTATATATAATCATTACCTTTCATTTCTAACAATTTTCTCTCTTCTTTGCAAGGGTGTCGCTGTTGCGGGGAGCCAGGGGTCCTCTTTTGGGGGAATGTGAAGCTCACTTCCCGACCTTAGAGACTGACTACATCACCTTGCCCTCCGAGAGGAAGGTTCCCGATGACCAGAGGGGACTCACGGCCAAATAACTTTAACTATATTTCGTTTTCCATTCTCCTGCTAAATCTAGTAATTTGCACCTGTACCAGTCTCCCACTTCGGAGAGCAAAGCCTGCTCCCAACTTTCAAGCTAGTCATTTGACTCAACCTATTGAAGGTGGCACTTACAGATGGGGGAGAGGGAGACCCCAGGCCCTCTTTATGTGTTTATTTCTTATTCTCTTTATCCCAGTGCTTTTGTTCCCCTGCATAGGTCAGGAGACTCTCCACTCGGCCTCGTACATCGTTGAGCCTGACCTGTCTCGACTAGCCAGGAAGACCATCAGTATTTCTGTCCTATATCTGCATTTGTAGATTACTTTTAAAAATAAATAAATAAAAAAACAACAATAAAGTACGGGGTGCATTTTTAACATTTTAAACTGCTTCTTGTGAGCGGTTTGAGGGCTGATGTGAGGGATATGTCATTTTGTAAATGATCTAATTTAATGTGCTTTTTATTTATTTTGTACAGAAATCGAACTCTATAAGGGAAATAGTGTATGATGCAGCCAATTGCTTTCAGTTCATCTTTGGGAAATGTATGCGATTTATTAATTAAGTATCAGGTTAAACTGATGTAAGTACTGACCATCACCACTGCAGTAACCTTTTTTAGTGTTAAAATGAAGAACACATTCCCACCCAACCACAATACAGATGGATTATTGCTCGCTAAAATCGCTTGCATTTATTTATAATGTGCTATTGAGTATTTTATAATGGACAGCGTATGTACAGTGCTTGAATGTGTCTTGTAATTACACAAAATTGATTTGGATGTAGTAAATTCTAGAACTTGCCCAATGTTTCCCAGAAATACATGTAATTAAGCGATATAATTAAGCCTTCGGCTCGGACGCCTAACTCCAGTCGCGGCCATGTACCACACGCTAGAGCCCGCATCGAGAGGGCTCTATCGCTATTAGAAAACGGTTTATTTCTTTATTTTCTCTTTTAAAAAAAAAAAAAAAAAAAAAGAAAAACATATATATAATGGAACTTGACGACTATAAAATGGTCAATTGTAAGGTGACTCCTTTTTATGATATATATATATATATATATATACCGTTATGGCAATGGTTACATCGCTAGGCCAAGGGCGTCCGTCCGCGCATCACACAATATATATATATATATATATTATTATATATATATATATATATATATATATATATATATAGTTTGTCTCGCTTTCTTGAACACCAGCAACAAAAAAAAAAAACTGCTACTGGTTGAAGAAAATTATTTCAACTCTAGCATAGTTACAGCCATGCCAGTTAAGGATTAACTTTTTTCTGTGATTATTTACTGTTGAAGGTTGTTATATACTATGGACAGATAGATGTATTTAGTAGTAGAAACATTTAGATTATATTCAGAATTAACATATGTTTGTAAGTGCATAGGTTTCACAATGTGTTGCTTTTTTCTAATTCGTAAAAACAAACACAACAAAAATAATCTAAAGCAATTTTTAACTTGGGTTAATGAATAACTTGTAGCGTACAGTGTAGTAACTCTTCAACAGTTCTACTTTTTTTTTGAAGGGGAGGGAACAGAGGCAGAGTGAAAGGAGCAGGGCTACATCTGCAGGGAGAAGCTGAGATCTGAAGGTTGATCAAATACTTGAAATTCCGCTTCCGTCTGAGAGGGGCAGCCTCTCATTAAAGTAGGAACTTTATTTAGGATTTTCTTCTCGTTCTCCCTGTCCCTCAATCAATCCTGAAACAACGGGATTTAACAATGGCTTCTTCACCCCAGAAATCTCCGTCCACCCCCAAATCTCCTACCGGTACCCCTAAATCGCCTCCTTCAAGAAAGAAAGATGACTCCTTTCTCGGCAAACTTGGAGGAACTTTGGCAAGGAGGAAAAAAGCGAAAGAAGGTATTTGAATTTGTTAATAACATCGCGTATTCTTGGGATATTCTGGAAAATAACTACATACTTGCAGTTTCATATGTTTTACACACACACACACACACACACACACACACACACACACACATATATATATATATATATATATATATATATATATATATATATATATATATATATATATATATATATATTCATTAAAAAGGTATGAACAGCAAACAAAAGTATTGCGGTTATATTTTTACGAAAACCACAACATAATGTATTCTAATCTCTCCTTTGGTATTACAGATGGTATATTGATTAGGGTCACATTATATATTTTAATAGAAAGTTGTTTTATTTTGTGACAGTTTTGAAATATACAGTGTTGTTCTGTACCAGCATTCTGGTCCTATTTTGAACATGGGTGTGCCCAGACATCTTGGAATTCTTTCCCGTACAACGTGACGTCACTTGAAGAACAACGTACAGCAAAAAAAAAAAGTTACAGTAACTTCTGAAACTTGGTTCTCACGGAGTCAGTTTCTGTGATTTGACTCTTCATTATAATGTGTAACAACTAGAATTGTCCATAATGGACACAAACGATCTGGTGTGGGACATTTTTGGTACCTGTCCATCCAAAACGCCCATCTTTGGGATTCAGATGTTTTTATTTTATTTTTTATTTTTCTATTTCGTGTTACTGTAGAAATGGTAGTGCTATTATACATTCTGCATCTTTTTATACATTATAGGAATTAATTTTCTTTATCCACATTAATACCAAGTTCAACTACAAAGTTGTTCTGTTCTTTTTCTTTTTTTTCTTTTGTAGAGGCAGAGCGGCACTTTTATAAGTTGAGAGGTGTGTCTTTGTGTGTGTTTCTTTTTAGTTTGTTTACTAAGTTGGTCAAAGTGTTAGACCATAAGCTTGGAGGTGCAAGGTACTGTGTATCTCAACCATACGCTTTAATCTGTAATAGACAATAGTGCTTTTTAAAAGGTAAATATTTGAAATGCATTATTTTTAATTATTACTAGTGATTTCTGTTATCTTTTGGTCACACCATTATTACACATTGAGAACAATTGTGCAAGCTTCAGACTGTCACTGTCAGCTTTATGAACTCAGGAGCAGACCAGTAAGTGCTCTGTCTTTTGAACCACATGTAAATTGATACAAAAGCAAACAAGGGGTTGTTTAAAATAAATACACCTTTTCCTGGTGCAGTTAGGTTTAAATGACTGAAACATTTTGTAAATGCATACCCATCAATTTACTGTAAAGTAAACATGTTATCTCTTGGGAGCACACACATACATACATTCATACATGCTACATGCATACATTGTTGGTACCATTTTTATTATTCCTCTGGTCTGGGAAAGACCTCTGTCTAAATATTTTTCCATTTACCTTTTTAAATGAAAACAGTGTGAAAGGCTATTGAAAAGATTGAGTTGAAACTCTGAATGATTGAGTATGAGTCTAGCAGCTGAATAACAAGCCTGTGGTCTAGTATACGTTTTAATAAACTGCACCTGTTCACCAGGGCCTTTTATTGACATTGCAGTGTTATGGAAAGCGTACCAGATTTGGCTGTTTACTTGAAATCAGCCTTTCACTGTTGGAATAAAAACACATTTGATTGCGGCGCTGTACCTGTGATGTGCATAAAAGGATTGGTGAGTTTTGGGGTGCTGTGAATATCCTAATTTACACATTATTAGAAAAATCCCTTACTTTATAAATCATTATTAAAGGCTATACCTCATTGTTTAAATGTAGAACCATTTTTAGCATGTTGTAGTTACCTATTAGTGCTAAGACTTTAAATTCCCTTAAAGTATGTATTGATTTAGCTTCAGTTTAAAACAACGACAGCTGTTCATGGAGGTAATTATGGTAATATGTTAGAGATTCATTTTAAGACTTAAAAAAATGTATTTTACTGAATATTTAAGGGTTTACTTGTGTAACAATGCATGTAATAAATATTAAATTTGCACTTTGTGCCTAATTCAGGAGTATGTGCAAAGATAACCTTAAATTCCCAACCTTTGATTTAGTGAAATGATTTGAAAATGAACTAATGGCAAAATGATGGTCCAAGTATCAAATGATTATCTTACTTAAACGGTCAATGGGAGACTCTTGAGTCTATATGTACATGAAGGCAGATATGAAACATGATTTATAATTAATATTGTTTGATTATTTTTACTGATTAAAATGTACTGCTTTAAATATATAGTATACTAATGCTTCAGGTTATGCCTCAGTGGGGATGGATCTACAGTAAGTTGCCATTAACCACATTCAATACATTGTCTGAACAGCAACATCATTCTTGCTGTGTATGAAACCCAGGGCCTCCCTTGACCATGTATGGAGAAATGCCTGGTGATTGACCACAGCTGTAATGACACTGGAATGCAGGAAGGCTCAGTTCAACTGAACTGAAAAAGTAGCGGTAACTGGTTATGTGGATTTTGAATGTCATTAATTGGATTTCCGTTGAAATCTGCATTGTATAGATGTTTTCATTGTCTTTTTCTGAGGTCTCCTTTCAATAAGCTGTGTTGGTTTTTACACAGACTGCACTTCTTTCTATTTCCTTTGCAAACTGTGAAGCAGGCCCCATATTCCCTTCCTGAGAGTATCCTGATTTTGCCTGGTGTATACATAATACTGTGCTTGAAGCCATATGTGGAATTGCGCAAAACCCAGCTCCTGGCACTGTCTAATAAGCAGTCCTCTCCTGTTTCATAGTGAATGCTTTGTAAACACTGTTCACAGGAACTTATGTGTTCCACTGAACTAACAGAGAAAGTGAATTCCCATACCCCACTAGTGATGGATATATCCTGAGTACGGGCCCTATGTACATAGTGTACAGCATGCCACTTATAACATAGATATGGTGAAATGCTTATCCAGTTGTCATGAAACTTAGTTAGGACATTATTGAGCACAGGTTATTGAGATTTTGAGAATCTGGCTATAAGGAAGAACCTGTATGTAACAAAATAATAATAATTCGGCATTCCAAATTGGGGAAAAAAATAAAATAAAAAACAAATACAAACATAAAGTAGAGTTTGTATTGAAAACGTTTCTGTGCCCTTGTGGACTAATATTTCCATGAGTATGTGATTGTAAATATTCCCCAGCATTCGGATGTTTTTTAAAATTCAAGAATAACCCCAAAATATAGCTTGCAAGCAGTCAAGGGCTGCACGTGAATGTGGTGCCTAGTATATTAAAATCAAGGTGAGTCATGCAAATGTGGTTCGAATCCCGGTTGATGATCCACAAGGTGTGTGTTATTGGTCTTTGCCTCATTGCATTTTTAAAAAGTCTGTAAATATTATGATAGGGTCCATATGACAAGCACCTTTTATGGACAATAACATTAACAAAACACAGAAAAAAGACTAATAACAATTGTATGTCCCTTATTTAAGGCTTGCCAATCTGTTGGCATTTGCATTAAATAAAGACTAAAAGGGCTTTTTAGAACGAGGCTGCTGCAGATGGTAACATATTTACAAAGAATAATGCCATCAGAATGAAATTCACCAGGATGTTTGAAGGACTGATTCGATTTGATATAAAATCTTTGAGTCCCAAGTGGCATATTATAGAATTATAAACACTCAGTCATTCAGACTTTTCCTTGGTGATATATAGAGGCAAGAGAGGTTTTGAATGAGGACACTGTCATCAGCGCTCGTAAAAAGAACTTCCATTCTACAGATAGAAAGAGTGAGAGGCAGAGGATCGCTATAAAAGGTTGTTATTATTTTAATGACCATTCACATTGTTCAAAGAAGATGAAAATGTCTTGGTTAGAATACAATGGGATGCAGAGCTCTTTGTCCACAAGGTAGGAGATCTTTTTGCCCATCAGTATCTTCAATCCATTGAACAGATGAGGAGTGGCGCATTGGGTGGTACAGCAAGTGTCTTTGCTGTATGAAGTATGTCTCAGTGCTGATGTATGGGGCACAGTACTCCTTAATTAACATTGAAGGTGAAATGAGTACATGACAAAGCAATTTTTCTATATTTATCATGATATTTTATAATATTTAATACTGTGTGTGTGTGTGTGTGTGTGTGTGTGTGTGTGTGTGTGTGTGTGTGTGTGTGTATATATATATGTGTGTGTGTGTGTGTGTGTGTGTGTGTGTGTGTGTGTGCGTATATATATATATATATATAAGCAGAATATATAATATATATATATCTAATATATATATATATATATATATATATATATATATATTTCAGTATAAATATATTTTGTGTTTTGCTCTGTTTGTGCTCTTCTGAAATTCTCATTTCAAAACTAGAACTGGGATCGCCATCTTGATACATCATACTGGATATAATCCAACCCCTTAATAATTCATTGTATCTTTTGGAAATAATAATTTATTTTCTTTTGTTGGCTTTTCTGTTGCTGTTGAACTAAACTTTCATTTAAAAAACTGAACCTTAGCATATTCCCTTGCATTTCCCCGGATGAAGACCCACATACAGAGCACAGCATAGCTACTGTAAACCTTCCTTCTAGAAAAAAAAAACATTTAAAAATATGTGCTATTGCAGCACCATTCCTGCTGGGTATTAATGGTCTGTCTGCCAAGAAAATCTACTTGTTGAATAGTTATATTGCAGTAACCTATATAGAGCGCATGCAAAAAATATTACTGGCAAATTTACCTTTGATTTTTCCTTATCACACTGTAATCTAATAATTCTATAAAGCTATATTTAAAATGTAATCCCAGACACTTTTTAAATTTTACAATGAGATATATTTTTCTGTCCACTTGTAGTTGTGAGGATTCTTGTTGTGCAAATCTTACGAGGGTGATTACGCAATGCAGTCCATTGTGTTTAATGGAGAATGCCATGAATAACTGCTTCAACGAGGTGCTTGCTTTTTGCAGGGCCAGTGCTAATGCAGTGAAAGCATCATTTAGAGGCCCAGTGCTGTAGCGCGCTCCCAGTACTTCATTTACCAGTGTTTGGCTTTGAGTCACAAGTTAATGTAATGAAAGTGATGCCTCTGTAAACATTTCTGGAAACCGTCAGTGTTTGCCAACATCACTCAGCAAATTTTTGTATTTCCTTATTGTGAGATATACAGAACTGCCTGACATATTGCTGGTATACCATATACCTTAAGTACTGGTATTAATAGCTTCTCCTGTAAGTAACAATTAAAACATATGAAACTTTTGGGCTTGAAAATATCCCGAGGGCCATTTCATTTTCCGCTATGGCTGAGTCTGCAGTGCATAGTTAATAGATGAATCAGTCAAGAAAATAAGTGAAGCAGGGCTGGATAGTAAATATGACTATTTATTTTGTTTAACCCTCATAAGGTAACCTGGGGTCCCCATAGTGTTTTAATGTCAGTTATTATGTGGATCTAGGGACTTGATTTTTTGTTTCTTTTTAGGTAGTTGTCAGACACTCATCCTGTTACACTATGCAAAGCATAATTCTAACCCAGGTAGCCTGGTTGAATTTCCCAAATTGTTTTATGTATGTCCTGAGCACATTTGTCCTAAGTGAAACTACAGCAAACCAAAACTAAGGCTTGAGACTTGAGTCAGCTCCAGCTCCTTTATTACTCGGTCACTTCCAACAGATAGCGTTCCAGTTTCAACATAATTTAAAAGCACAGGATTTGCGCTTTCCATTAACGTTAGGCATGCCCATATGCACCCTTTCTACCACCCCCTCATTCAGTGCGCCAGTGCTGTGACATGTAGCAAATTGTTAGGTGTGTTCAAGTGCATGTAACTCAAAAACGGAACAGTCAATATACCAAATGAAAGAGAAGACTTGGGACTTGCTAATGATATCCCACGTGCCCGGGTGACATGCTCCTAGAATAAACTACAGCAGAATACAGTGATGCCTTCACTTGCTAGGAGACAGCTGTGTGCATTGGGCGTCTTATCCATATTGCATAGCATAAAGAACAAATTATACCAAAAGATGGCTAGAAGTAAAGGAAAAGCAAAATAAAGTGTTCATAGACACGCTTCATTCATTTACTCAAGTTGTTAGTTATATGTTTTATTGCTTCGGTCCGGCTGGACCCCAGGTTACCAAGAAAGTCAGTATTCTGACGTGTCCTTATGAGAGTTAAATATAGCCGATACAGCATACATAAATAAATATTGACATATTTTTTGTTTAAATATAGCTTATACAGCATAAGTAAATAAATGAATAACAAATAAATAACAGAAAATGTTTTTGAAGTTCTTACCTTATCGTTAGCATTTTTTTCTGGTGGTTTGCAGGGTGCTGTATAATCCAGTTAATATCCTGGCCGTCATATTTGTTTACATCATCAAGCTGAATTTGTTTGAATTTCAAAAAGTCAGAAAACAGTGACATTGATTTTTAATCATGATTTTAGTGTTTGGAGCATCTTTCTTTTGTAGTATGTTTTGTAATTCATTTCATTTCAAAGGAAAGACGTTCCTTTGAAAAGAGGCAGGACTGAACCGATATGACAGACTGACTATTGACCGGTGAAGATTTTAGGGCAATAGTTCGGTCTATTTTTCCTCCTATGATGAGGTTTTAACCAATCACAGGCCAGGATTTCCAATCACTGGGTATGTTTTTGTGTTCATTATGTCATTTTATGGTATACTACACAGTAAACTGTCACTGGGAAGTAAAAACCTTCTAAATGCAGAGCTCCTAAATTCATCTGTGAAGGCTATTGTGCTGCAATGTAGCTAGACCCTATAAGAATAACAAGTCAAACTTCAGTGAAAGTGCTATAAATTGGTATAAATAACTATGTAGTATAGTTAGGCAACCTATTAGCACCACTATAAGAGCAATCATACTGCTATCATCTGCAGTTACTGTGCAGTTAAATTGTACTCAGAGGTAATTGCCCCAATTGGATGCACTGCCACTGAAATTAGGCTGCACATGTTTATTTTTTTAAACATGTTTTGGCTTCCCTGACTGACCAGCAAACTTATTCCTGCAGGTGAGCATGTGGTAGTGTGTTCCCAAGCCTTCACAGAACTGGAACAGAATCTGATAAAGTGCTGCTTCACTAAAGTCGTGTTCACAATAGTTGAACCAAGGCTGTCACTTTAGACAGGCAGATTTCCTTGTTCTTATAATCTGACAAGAAACGGTGGTTCAGGTAGGAATCTCACTTTTAACCTCAGAACAAATCAAGCATGTTTTAGCCGCTTCCAATCGTTTCAGTCCGATAGCTAGTAACTTATTTGTCACTCGATAAACAATAAGTCCAATGGGCGACAAGGAAGGGATTTTTATCTTACCTCAATCTATTACGTCCCTCCTGTGAGTCAGTTTTCCTCCTTCTACTCAGCCTCCACCTGCTTTTTGGTCTAACAGGGCAGCTATCTTGCCCTCCTGCCCATGATTTTCCTACGGTCAGCCTCTCCACTTATCTCCAAGCAAATTTACGGGCAGCAGGGTTACCTCGATAGGTGAGGCCAAAGGCCAAAGAATGTAGTGTGAAAATATGTATAATGTAGTATTGTCGTGTAGTCTAAGCTTTAATAAATCATTTATGACATGAGTTTCCTAACTGAACTGCACAGTTATGGCTTCTTAAAGAGCAGTTCTTGCTTTGTTCACCCTGCAGAAAGACCTGCTGTATACCGTTCAAAATACAACCAGACATGTGTCATGCCTCATGGCAGGACACAGTATTGTGTTCTATTATTTACTTATAGTCAGTATATACAGTGTATGCTATTGTCAAAGGACCCTGTGCAATTTTAAATAGAAGTAATTTTGCACATATTAATTCTATTACTCATTAATTGTCTTTCGCCAAAGGGTGCTAATTTGCAGATTCATTGCAAACCCTCAATTACAATCTATTACTGAATGTACGGTGAAATGGT
Organism: Polyodon spathula; assembly: GCF_017654505.1. Taxonomy (NCBI): domain Eukaryota; kingdom Metazoa; phylum Chordata; class Actinopteri; order Acipenseriformes; family Polyodontidae; genus Polyodon; species Polyodon spathula. Next base: position 5,717,101 of record NC_054552.1, read on the forward strand.
AGGCAATTAGAGCATGAAAAGTTAGTACTGGAAGAAAGAACCTGTGATTTTGTGTTTCAGTCTCTGAACTTCAGGAGGAAGGGATAAATGCTATCAACCTGCCTCTCAGCCCTATTCCTTTTGAACTGGATCCAGAGGATACCATGCTAGGTATGACATTATCCAGAACTAAAAACCACTCAATGGTGGATTATGTGGTAAAAAAAAAAAGTCTTTTCCATTGTCCTCAATCGGTGTTTCTCTTAGACTTGCACACCACACGTGGACTACATTGCCTGACAACTTTTCATTTGACCTTTCTACTTGACAGAGGAGAATGAAGTCAGAACAATGGTTGACCCAAACTCCAGAAATGACCCCAGACTTCAAGAACTAATGAAGGTTTGACTTTATTGTTTATTTGGTTTTGAAATTTCATTTTTGGAATATAGAACTGTACCATTAGAAGGTTGTATATGTGCAACATATTTATATCTTCTTGGCTGCTACTTACTGTAGTATTCTTGAGAGAAATCTGCAGATCTATTGCTTCCTCTAGAGGCTAATTGCAAAGCCTGTAGAGAGCACATCTTAAATCTCTAGTGAATATTACGAAATGTGGTCATCACACTCTAATAAACACATCTTGCATTCCTCTTCGCAGGTATTAATAGACTGGATCAATGACGTGCTGGTTGGAGAGAGAATCATTGTGAAGGATGTGTCAGAGGATCTGTATGATGGACAAGTGCTCCAGAAGCTGTTTGGTTAGGATTAAGATTTAGTTACCTTTTTTTATACCATCAGTACTTAAAGGTTATCTCCCTAACACAGTTTGCCTTTATCCTTGTCATTTTAAAATAAAGCCATCAGTCTTTGGGGTATGTTTCCATGTTGAGGTTCTGTTGTAATGCCATCATGGGAAGTGACTTTTATTCTAGATTTCGCATGCTTGCTCACAAATTGCCCTGTGTCAATTTTCAAGACATCGCCATTTAAACCAGTGCATCTGCTTTGTATTGACGCAGAACCTCAAAATATCAAGTTAACACAATTTAGTTTTGAAGCAAAACGACGATGATGAGATAGACCAGGTGGTGCCAGTAAGTAATGATCATAATGTTTTCAAGCACGCAACTGAAACGTTACTTTTATTTGATTTCGTTTTGGCTGTCAGAAAAGCTGGAGGGCGAGAAACTGAATGTGGCTGAAGTGACCCAATCAGAAATCGCTCAGAAACAGAAGCTGCAGACGGTTTTAGAGAAGATCAATGATGCTCTGAAATTCTCCCCTAGGAACATCAAATGGAATGTTGACTGTAAGTGTTGTGCTATTAATATGCAGCTGTGCCAGCATAAAACAATCAGTAAATAATAATCAGAGTTACTTGCTTTTAGAACAATTCTGGTTGTGGCAGTGATAGTATTATCCAGCCAGTTGGTCTCAACAGTAGGTGTAACTTCTGTCATTGTGAAATATTGGCACCTCTAAGTGACCTACTTGGGAATATTATACACATTGAGCCATCCCATCGCGTATTGCAACATTTTGTTTTCAGAGTTGCGTTATGTTGTTTTCCAGTGTATTTCATTTAAAGGGTTGTAGTCCAAAGATCCCAATTGTAATACAGTCGAGCATCTTGTGCTTCACAAATCTGGAAAGGTCACCATTGAAACTGTTTTCTGTTTTGGTAATGGTTCTCTTAGTGTTGAAAAGGGTCTGATTCTTCAGGGCAGAACCGACTAAAACAATAAACAAGCTACACTAGAATGTGTGTAATTGAGTAAAATAGAACAAGTATGCATTATAAAAACTGCAGAAATCTTTAACCATATTCCACCCTCAGACAAAATATGTAACGTATCCCTACAGCTGATTAAAGATAGCTTATTTGTCATAGGAAAACGCTGGAAAATGTCTCTTCCAAGAAAAAGAAATCGGTTCATATTGAGTTCGTAAGTGTGCAGATTCCCAGCTGCCTCATTTTATGGATTGGAATTGCTTTTTTCCCCTTAACATTCCCTTAGACCACTGCTGTGTTTTGAAGAGTTTTGTCACACTAGAAAAAGGTTTAAAAAAAAAAAAAAAAAAAAAATCACCCTATGAAACGAGAGGGATGTGAGATAATGACCCCTCCCACTCCCCCAGACATGCAGACATACAAACATCTTGGCTTTCTTTGTTTGCTATTTCTGTATTACAGACCCTACAGAAAAAAAACAAAACATTTTCCTTATTAAAACACTTTCATTAGTTTCCCTTTATGTGTAGAAGGAACAAGACTGTCGTTTTGTTTTGGCAGTGGAATCCCAAGAGCACTGGAAATGTCACACTGCCATCGTCTCACTCCCTACCATCCCCTGACATTGTCTCTCATAAAGACATCAATCACTTTAGCGCTACATGTGCATTGGCATGGCAGTTTAAGGTCATCTGAAATAATTCTTTGAGAGCTCCAGAAACCCCTGGAGCATAGTAAGTCACTGAAAGCCCTTTAATGTCTTCTAATTGTTTTTTGTTTGTATTTTTTTAGTCTGCACTGCCAGGTTTACTAGCCAGTTTGATTCTGTTTTTCCTGCAGTTTCCCTTATTGTATTTGCTAAATTGGTTCAAATCACCATTCTTTTGCTATGTTATGCGTGTGGATGTAAAAAATATTGTTCCCAAGTAACAAGATGACTTACATGCTTGTCAACGTAATGCTAGTTTTGGCTTTCTTTAACCCAATTACCTACCTTTTCCACATCACTTTCATTCAAACAATGCTTTGCTCTTTCTTTTAAAATGGAACATAATGTGTTTTTTTTTTTTTATGGGTTAAATTTCTGATTTGGGGTTATCAGGTCATTTGACAGCTCTTGTATGTTGAAAATTATTACTGCCCAGATATCAGGTGACATAAAATAAAAAGTCAACCACACCCACATTTCCAGCCATATGCATTATTATGCTTCATGCAGGCACAGTGAAAAACACTGGCCATGCAGCTCAGATTATTCCTTTGTGACCATTAAATTGGCTGCCAAATGCAGTACCACTCTTGTCAACGTGCCCAATGTGATCTTGTCTATGACAAGAATAAGAAATCAAACTAATACAATAAAAATGGACTGTGCGACTTTGACAAGATTAAATCCAGTATGTTGTTTCTCCCTGTCATGAATTGAAGGCTGTACAGTGCTCTATAGGCTGTGTAGTGCTCTGTTTAATGCTCCACTGTATTTTGTTGGCAGCTGTCCATGCCAAGAGCTTGGTGGCCATTCTCCACTTGTTGGTAGCCCTGTCCCAGCACTTCAGGGCACCCATCAGGCTACCTGATCACGTGTCTATCCAGGTGGTGGTCGTTCAGGTAAATTACCATCCAAGAGAACTATTTTCTCAAATGGGATATCTCCTGCATTGTAGTTATGTACAGTATAGTTCTGTCAACAATTATTGACTGTTGGCAGAACTATAGTCTCCTTTATATAGAAATATATGTAATACAATTGCAGGCTGTAAAGTAAGAATTATTTTATAGTTGATAGGGATTCCTTAAAAAAAAATCTGTGAAGTCTGTAGAAAGTTAATTTACACTTGTGTCATTCATATTTGCTGGAGAAAGTTGATCCAACTGACATGTAATGTATGTTTAAAACAAAGGCAGTGTGATCTTTCTTCCTTGGTGCTACTGTGCTCTATAAGCTCTGTGGGCATGCTTTCTTTTTTAAAGCACGCTGGTCATAAATCATGAGCCACAGAATGTTTTTAATAACAGTTAGACTTGCCAAGAAGTACATTTTCCTTCATTTGTGATGAAGAGGCAGAGAGTGTTGATCACAGTGAAATATAGCAGAACAGAAAATGTGCTGTTTATAAAGGTGAAATGTGACGTTTTTATTAAAGAGAATCAATGTCGGTATATTCGGTTAGACAAATCATTGTGAAGTCCTATATCCAGTACCTTATCTATCAATATTAAATGACAAGCCCTTTAAATCCTTCGAATCTCAAATTAATATAAAGGAGGTGGAATCATTTTAAATAAAAAAGCTAGTGGGAATTTCTAGACGTTTTGCAGAAAGGAAACGCATATGTAGGAAAATCAGCCCTCAATGAATGCTTGGATTTTTAATAGTACATTTTATTGTTGACTGCATTCTCTTCTTTCCCACAGAAACGCGAGGGAATTCTTCAGTCTCGCCAGGTTCAAGAGGAAATCACTGGCAACACTGAGTATGTCTGCATTATTGTAGTCAGCGATTTGCTAAGTGAATGCATATGTTAAGATGAAACTCAATCACTTGTCATGGCTTCGATACTTTAGTTTATGTTCCTGAGGGGCTGAGCAGAAATATGTTTAATCTCTCAGCTAAAACTGTAATGTTTTCTTTGACAGAAGATTTAAAAGGAACGCCCATTTGCTGACCTATACTGTTCTGGATAACTATAGTAAAAACAAAGTACCGTATTCCTTCCAATTTAAGACGCCCTCGAATTTAAGATGCAGCCCAAATTTCCCACCCTCAATTTGAGGAAAAAATAAAACATTGAATAAAAATCCACTAACAAAGATAAAACCTCAATTACATATATAAGAAAACGACGTATGGAGTCAGTCTGCAGCCGTTTGCTGTCATACAAAGCATTACAGTTATGTGCTACTTCTCATTTCCAGTCGTGATTACTCACACCTGTTTTTCTCCCTTTTTGTGAACTGTGGTATTGCTTGGAATGTTGAATAAAATACAGCGATCTGATCAGCATTTCCAAGATGTTACTGAGCCTAATAACGAAACACTGAAATTGTATAAGCTTCTCTTCGAATTCCTCAGGAAACTTTTAAATCAAATTTAAAAACATATCTGTTAGCTGTTAGCTTATTTTTTAGCTGGATTGCTTGGCTGCTGGCTTCCTTTTTATTTTTTGGTTTTATTGGGAAGTGTCCAAGGATGCTTCGCATGAAGATCTGTGTAAAAGTAAGTTTTGTGGTATTGTATTCTTTCAAAATGACTGCCTGTATGTTGTGGATGATTCGAGATTGGGCAGTGACGTTGTTGTTCATTTTTTCTCAGCAGTCAGCCACGTTGCAGACATTCATGTCTTTTGTTAGCGATTTTAATACTCACATCACTATACTGTACTCGAATTTAAGATACATGACATTTTTGAGAAGAAACATTTGGTTTAAAATGTCCATGGTAAAGCAAGGTAACAGGTTTGAGGATACATAGATACTGGAGACCCCACCATTAATAAACGCAGTATAATTAGTTAAGTTGATTTTACTTTGATAAAATAGAAGTTACATTCAGCAAACACTACAATACATAATTCTATGAATACTATGTAAGGAATGTGTCCAGCAGCATTCTAATTATCTGAAGTAAAATTACACCCTTAATTAATCTCTCAAACAATTAGAGTGCTGCCTATTGTAACAAGATTTTATTTAAACACTGCTTTTCAAGGCAAACCAAGGAATTTCATAACTAACGGAATACCAATCACCCCCAAGCGCAACGAAACAGTCCATGAAGGCATCCTCAGACTTTTTGTTAATGGTATGCAACCCCAAAGCGTCTGTTATTTGTTAAAGTGCCTCTATGTTGCTGCAGATTAGAAGGTTTTTATTTTTTTTAAAAGGCTCTCTATTCTCTATACTAGAGTGATCTTGTCTTGATGCTATGCCCTCGGGGACAAGGACCCTATCAAGAAACATGATTACCTCTTAGCTTTCAGGATCCTTGTGTTGCATCTGAACTCAGGAAAGAAAGACCTGAGCAGGGAATGGGGTTGGATTCTGCTATAGTTCTTCCAGCTGTCTATGAGTTGGCATGGCTTCAACAGTTGCTGTTTACTTCAATATTTTCTTTCTCTCTCCTCTCTTTTTCTCTCTCTCTCTATAATATATATATATATATATATATATATATATATATATATATATATATATATATATATATATATATATATAATATATCCGTTATATCCCTATTTTGTATTACAGTGCTGTACCTGTTTTGTTTTTTTTCTCTGCTTCTTTAGGGCTTTGTCAGGAAGGCATGGTGAGTACATAAAAAGAGGCTGATTGTCAAGAATTTGATTTTAATGTGACACGAAATGGATTTTGTGTTGCTGAATAATTACAATTAACTACAAATAAGTTGCAGTCGCAAGATGAGGGAGAAACCAGCTGAGACAAAAGCTGGAAATAATATCATGTTTACTTTTATCAGTATCAGCAATGTAGTTAAAGTATCACATAGGTTGGGCTTTCAAATGTAGAGCCTTCTTCAAGAACAGCTTACATGTAAGCACATGGAGCATAGCTATCTGGCTGGATCACCGTGATCTTTGATTAACTATTACCATGTTAAAACATGTTTATTCACGTTATTGCCATCGTATGTTGCCATCATTCTGAATCATGTTTTACAGAAAGGGATGCCTTTGACACGTTGTTTGATCACGCTCCGGACAAGTTGAATGTCGTGAAAAAGGTTGATATTTAACTTATGCGCAAACTTTTATCTGGTTGTTGACGTTCTACCCAAATTACAAAAATAAAATGAAATTACAGAACTGTTGACTGTGACAACATTCTCGTTGCTTTGTTGTAGGTTGCTTTTTAAACAGTCACATTTGTGCTTCTGTCTAAATAAAAGTCTTTGTTGTTGCTTCTGTTGTTTCAGCAGTAGTAGTGATCCTGAAGGAGCTTTATTTGCTGTAATTCTTTAACTATAACTCGCTTGCTTTTGTGTAACACACATAATCTGCACCTCTTAAAATGTAAAGATCTTTATAAAATATATGAAAGGTGTGATATATTTGAAACATTCTGGTACACGCAAGCATGCTGCAATTATCTCCCTCAGGGTTAACGATCCTGAGGGAGAATAAGGACCCCGAACATGTGGATACAGTTTCAAAAACAACATAGAACAAGCAGAGATATTGTCACCACAGTAACAAAGTGTTTGCTAATACAGCAGTAAATGTGCATCAAATTTAACCATAATGCAAAAAAAGTCATTTTGCATTCAGAAGTGTTTCCAACTGTTTCTAAGACTTGTTGTTATTTAAAATGTAGCAGTAAAATTGTTTTTAATCACTTGCAGTTTATAATGCAATGATCCTTTTGCAGACCCTGATCACATTTGTGAATAAGCATTTAAATAAACTCAATCTGGAGGTTACTGAATTAGACACTCAGGTAAGATATTTACAAGCATCTGTATGGGGATGGGGGTGCAGAACTAGGATTCATAAACTGCTTTTTTTTCAAACATAGTTTACCTACAATATGTTACCTAACAGCATTGCTGTTATTACATTTGTAGAAAAGTTTGGCTTTAAAGTTTGCAATATGTTTGCCAATAATGAAATAGACCTAGAGCTTGTGTGAGCACACAAGCAACACCTCTTATTTCAGGTCTGTTTCCGTTTAGTGCAAGAAAACCATTTCTTGCTGTTGCTCTCTAAAGAATGTTTGTGTCTTTTAGTGGCAGAACAGGAGTTTCAGAGTGAATAATATTAGTGCTGTCAAAAATGATGCCTAAACCTATAAATGTTATATATCAAGGGGATCCATTGTTCCTTTTTGTTTTCAGTTTGCTGACGGCGTCTATCTTGTTCTTATCATGGGACTGCTGGAGGGCTATTTTGTTCCTCTGTACAACTTTTTTCTCACCCCAGAACACTTTGAACAAAAGGTATGCAGCTGATTTTAAGAGTTCAAGATCTGACCGCCAAATGTGTCAGCACATAACTGGGAAAAAAAATAGGGATCTTTTTTAAAAATCTAACCAAATGACTAGAAATAAAATAGTTTATTACATTTTCTTTTTGAAATGCCTGGTTTAACAGAATGACTGAAACATGTAATAAGGGAACACACAGATTTTTTGCAATTCTCTGTAAAATATTGGGATATTTCCTCTTGCTGTGTTATGCAAAGCTATGGTTATCGTATTGTGAAAGTTGTTTTGGATAAGTTATCTGTCAGCGTGTTGCTGCGCTGTGTTTTTGGAACACAAAGTTCGTAGACTCAACAGAAATTGAAAGGTCTTCATTTTCTGTGGAAAGCAAAGAAGTAGATGTTCAATTGTATAGGTTTGCCTACACTATGGTTCCCACTTTTATTGTTGTTTATTTAATAGTACGACAATGAAAGATAAATCAGAGCTCAAAAGCTTTAAAAGGTGATAACCAAGCCTTTCAAGAGAATTTCTTAGTTTGATTAACCAAAGGTCTACAATAAGCTGAAACCAATGTATCCTTCCACCACATTTCAAATCCCCTTCCTGTGCAACAGGTATTAGGACCCCTCCTGATCCCACATTGAGTCCTAGACTAAGTGGCATCCTAATGTATGATGTGGTTAATTGGCTTCACCCTAGTCAAAGTGAAATTTATTATTTTTTCATGAACAAAAAGCTGCACAGCACATCTTCCCAGAATAGAACAACAAATTCAGCTATTTAGTATTAGTGCAAGGGAGTGTGTTTCCCAGCTACCCCACACTGTGCCTACAGAAAGCAAGCCCATTCCTTATAGGATAAGAAAGTATTCTTCCACAGTGCTTATTTAGTCAAAACCCTGCCATTAATGCTCCAATACACTAGGGACTGTAGCAAGGCTTTCGGATTTGTAAACACAGCCATTTCTGCTTTTCATGATGTTACAGATAAATGTTTACTCAGGCAGCTTTTATGGATAAGACAGATCTTGGAATAATCCATTTACAGCTGATGCAGTCTGTTTACGCAAAGCTTTCATTGGAACATTTCCTGTGTATAGGTAATCTGCATCTGCAAATTCGGGTACCACAGTCATACTACATTTTAAAGTCATTGTGAAAATCTGTCAAGGAGTTCATCAAAGGAACGTTCCTTGTGATGTTAAGTTAGCTGATGTTTGTTGTCTTCCTTCTTGGGACACAAGGCTGCATGCAAATGGAAAATAGCTTGGGGCAGCCTTTTGGGATCTCATTTGGTCTGCCTGGATAAGCAAACGCACCCAGAATCAATAAAACACACATGGAAACACTTTCAGGATGTTCTGTTTAGTGGAGTCAAATCGTTGCTTGCTGTTTGTCCTGCTGATAACCGTGCTGAACTTTACACTGGGTTTCCATGCTCATAATGGCTATTGTCTTTTTCTATTGAGAAAGTATTCCTGCTAAAAGGGCAGAATCTGCACACAACAATACGATTTCATGTCAACAAGCTGCCACACCGTAGATTTGCTATCCTTAACTATGGCACAGTTTACCAAATCACAATAAGATTAGGCACTCCAGCATGCTTGCCCAAAAGCTGTGTCAATAGAGCCTTAACTTTCATCACTGGTTCTGTCTTGCAGGTACATAATGTTTCCTTCTCCTTCGAACTGATGCAGGATGGAGGTTTGGAAAAACCCAAACCCAGGCCAGAAGGTAAAAACCCTGTATTTTGTGCTCTTGTGCAGAATGACCAAAAGTGGTCATCGTATTGTCGGTATGTATTAATTTGTCAAGATTGCAGCATATTCAAGTGAATCTTTGTGTATCAGACAGTCACACAGGATTTGAACAATAAAGAGGAACATTTCTATGTACTGAAGAAATGTTTCTCCCAGACTTTGATTGTGAGAGTAAAAGTGTCTATTCATTGTGCCTGATCTATTTGTACCCAAGTCATTGCTCAAAATGTTCCAGTCAATTCAAGTAGGAAATCGTTAATATAAAGCTGGACGAGTGTGTTAAAGTACAATCAGTACATTAGTACAATCAGCTTTATTGTTTCACAGATTTTTGGCATCACATTTCTTTTTCACTTGTTGGACACTACAGTGTTTCATTCTTATAATGCTGTAGACTGGAGCCATACATATGCAGTTGGAAATGTATCGGGTAACATGTACCTCAAGGGCAAGCCACATACTAAGAGTGACACTATGAGCCCTTTTCACAAAGTTAATTAAAGTTCTTTCTTAGTCTGTTTGTAAGAATAAAATACAGTTTGCTATTCATGAAACTGTTCTAGACTGTTGTTAAAAACAACAGTTCATGAGTTAATGGTGTGTTTGGCCGTATCCAAGCTTGAACAATTTAATGGTTTCTTGAGAAACAAATAGATTTCCACTTGTAAGTTTGCCTAAGGAATTATGGGTAGTAATCAGTAGGCTTCTAGAACCGTTTCCACACTGTGCAGACTTGAATCAGTGCTATCCTGACTGTGTTCTGCTATGTGGTTCAAATTTTTCTGCAACCCAGTGCATAATTAATTCAATATATTGCGACACAATTTACTTTTAAATGTACTGTCAAATGTAATACAAGAATATTATGGATAATTAAGTCATGGCATATTTTATATAGGCTCCAATGGAACCCTGATGTGTACTGGAAGCATTAACTGATAGTTTCAAAAATATGGAATCATGTTCAAAATTGTAAATAGGTCTGAAAATCATATGCATATGTTTGTGGGGCTGAATCAAATGAGACTTGACATGCCAACCTTGAAGTTAAACTTTGCTTGTGGCATCCTAGATGGCACAATTAAACTCCATAAGTTCCATATGTGCCTATTACAGTTTAATGTGGGCCTTTCTGTTGTGGCCAGCACATGTATCAATAGATATATAAGTGATTGCAACAATATGACATTTGTTTATACATGCTATATTTGAGCAACAAAGGTATAATTATATCAAGATGAAATCAAAATAAGTAGTGCTTGTAAATCCCAAAGTCATTTTAAGCAGAAACATATGCAACAATGTACAAAACCAGACAGTAATAAGCTTTATGTGCTGCATTAAATAAAAGTCTCAAGAAATTACATTGTATAGAAGAGATCTTGTTCTGAGAGGGTGATGTAAATAAATATTTTGAAAATGTGGACAGAACTTAATGTGCTTTGGCATGTGGGCAGAGTGTTTGGTAGGGTGGTGTTGTACATTTACCATTACAATAGTTTTTTGTCAGTACATGGTGCTGCATCGCCCTCCTAGAGGGTCTGTTTTGGCTTCTGTGACTTCCAGGATATAAGATGTTGAGAGAAAACAGGATATTCTTTGAAATGAAACTCTAACAACACAGCATAGTGGGGTTGCCTTGTTGAGATTGCTATTGTTTTTAATGTGTTAACAGCAAAAACCTGCTCTGTTGATTCCTGTAACTACAGCTGTTTTGTTTCCTCACAGATATTGTGAATTGTGACCTGAAGTCAACTTTGAGAGTGCTCTACAACCTGTTCACCAAATACAGGAATGTCGAGTAAACAGGAAGTGACTCGGGGTGTGTTTCCAGAGCAACGACTACTAAGAACTGTTTGCCCCGCCTTCCCGTTTCAATCAGTGCAATGGAAAACATAGCCACAGTACAGATACAGTAGGTAAATGTGCAGCTCAGTGGTAATATAAGCCTCAAGACTCTATATTGCCTATTTAAAAGAGAAGGGACAACATAATGTAAATAAGGCAATAAAACAAGGCCCATAGGAACAATACAACAGTATTATGTGGTGTACACCCTAAATCATTCATATATTTTACTATCAAAATGTGCAAATTCATTGGTTGCAAGTTCCTTCCTTGTAGTATTTTTATGGTCAGATCCACTGGTCTCATTTCTTGTGTTGAAGATCTTTGGGTTACTTGGCTGTTTATACAGAAAGTACAGTTTTTTTTGTAGATTGAAACAGTTGAAGTTGGTATCTACTATAGGGAGACTGGAGTGAAATCGGGTGACAGCACAGCACAGTAGGCGATTTTTGTACCACGAAGTAGCAACATTTACTTCTTTAGTATCGTCTTTGAAATCTTTCCGTAGCCCACAGGGAAGTGTAAAATACAAAACAAATAGTAAAAAGAACTTAAACAGAAAAACAGGAATATGATACTATATACTAGTCCTAATGAGAGGAAAGGAAAAGATTTGGAAACCAGCAATTAATGTTTGTTTTGCTAAAATGAAATGGCTTCCGAAAGTAGCTATGCCGTATCGACAATTACAATTAACTGAAATCCCAGAAGGCAAGTAATTGTTCTACTACACCAATAATTTAGGCTGACACATGAAAAGCATTCATTTGCTTCACTACTAAGATCCATTTAGCTGAAACTCACTTGTTCAGAAGCTATACAAACTACACCTATATAGTTTTTAAAATCTTATTATTGTTATTTATTTATGAATTTGAATGATCATTTGAAGAGGGTCCACAGAAGAGGATCAATTGTTATATTTTAAACTCATGATATTTGCATTGGGCCTTGGTTTGTGTTTTTTTTTTTTTGTTTTCAGTTTTGTAGTTCAGTATAAATTGTGGCTAAGGATACTTACTCTATTGGACAAAACCTTAGCTGCGTAGTCTTTTGAGTCCTGTGTGTAAAAAAGTGAGGTGCCTATTGATATAGAATCATATATTATTGTACTCTCATAATAGTCCTCAAGGTCCTCTCTCTTGAGAAATCATTCACTACTGCTTTCTCTGCAGCTTTCATGAGTCTTGGAGCTTGAAAAGCATTAGCAACATTCTTGAGATGCAGTTGTCTCATTTAATTTGTATGTATGTTATCTATCAACTCCTATGACCGCTATGAAACTGTAATGGTCTTAAATACACAGAGGTTTATGTAACAGATTGTATCTCTATGCAGTGTGTGTCTTGGTTTGCCATTTCAATCCTTTTGCAACCTAATATGAAAAGCTCTTTGACTGCCAACATTTTATTGATTTCATATAGTACGTGAAGTGTGAAGTTGGTTAACTGAAAGCTGTCCAAATGAAGGTGATGGTTTCACTTCTAATCTGCCTGCTTCACAACCCTGCCAGTGTAATGCAACAAGAACAATAGCACCGTATTTATGGTTTCTCTTTGCTGCTTGTGTTCAGCGGCTGTAAATGGGCGCAGTTAAGTGGGTTTTAACAATACCTTTCAATTACCCATTGTTCTTCTGCATTATCTGTATGTCTATTATCATTAAGCCTTCAGGATTATGAGCTTTTACATAAGCAGCCTTTTGACAGCAGAAATTGCATAATTGTAAACATTAATTACAGAACTTCTTGACACATCCTTCTATAGGAAATTGCTACCATGGGTATTACAATGTTAATGACGTAAAGGTGGGATACGACACCCCTATATCTTATATATATATATATATATATATATATATAATTATAATATATATATATATATATATATATGCAATGAAATTGCTACAGGATGTTCAAGAGCACCCTGTTCCAGGATGAAGGCTGAATCTGTTGTTAAGAATGGAAGTATATGTATCAGTGAGTCACCATTTGCTGTAATTTTATGGTTTCATTGATAAAATGTGAGCATTTGTACCGTTGGCAGATGACAAAACAGTACTAACATCACAGTAATTAAATGCTGTGAGTCTATATTCCTTCTGTTAGATTAGAAAGGCATGTTAAGATAAATTTTTTTTTCTTCTCCTTTTTTGTTGTTTTTAACATTAGGCATTTTTATTCATATTTGCATAGACATTTAACAGCTATTTTCTGAATGGGTAAATCATTCTAGATTATATTGGTCAAAATTGGAACTTTATGTTGAGCACCTGCTTGAGCTTTGTTTCACAGCTGATATGTAGCTGTGTGACAACTGGGATTTTTCTGTCATGTCGACAGTGTAATTATATTGCCATATAAGACTTTACTGTTTATTCAATTTAATTACTAAACCATATGCATTTTTAATAATAGTATTTCCTAAATTTGCACTCGCTCCAACACTTTTCGGCTGTGGTAGTTTCATTTTTTTTAATTTTTTTTTTCTAAAAATCTGATATTCCTTTTGTTTTTTTTTTGTTTTTTTTAAATAATACAATAATCTTTCCAAAAAAAACATCATCCTCACTCCTGTTGTTGAACGTAATAGAGAAATCCCACTGTCCATGTATTTTATTATTTATTACTTGTGGATTGATGATGCACATAGAATAATGAACACATACATTTCAGAGTGCTGTTTTATGCTGTACTATACTGGTGAGCCTCCCACTGACCTACGAGACTGAACTTTAAAGACTTTCCTTTTTAAAAAAAAAAAATTAAAAAAAATAGAAAATCAGGGGACAGGATAAACTGTCCCCCGAACCTCAATTCATCCAAATGAAAAGTTCATCCACTCAGCTGTGTTAAAACTTGAAATACCCTTGGCCACACACTTTAAGGATTAGGATGCACTTCCTTCCTGCATGAGTCATTGTTTTTGAGATTAGAGTGGTTATATTTAACTCATGTCATTACTAGATATATTGGTCCACCAGGCGGTGCTGTGCACTATGTAAAAAAAAAATGAAACACATTCAAATCAACCAAAAATAATAACATGTTCAAGTGATTGGAAATAGCATGAGGAGAAAGGGGAAAAAAAAACATGTTAGTTTTGTAACTGTCATTGGTGATGAAAAAATATATATAATATATATATATATATATATATATATATATCTTATATATATATATATATATATATATTATATATTTCAATTTAGAGGACTTTTCTGTTATATCATCTTACTTGTCAAAGTCCCCATATTGTCACATTGCTGTGGCTCTGAGATGAAACTGAAGCATTATTTTTGTATTATTATTTCATATAAACCTGAGAAGTACCATTCACATTTCTGAAAGGGAAAATAAACTAAACATTTTGGGGCCTATAAAAGGCATTCTATGTTAATGAAAGTGAGTAGCGAGTAATGAAAGAAGGTGTGTGGTAGCCCTAGGTGACTCGCGATCATATGGTAGATATTACTCAATGTTTTGGTAGCCTGCCAAGGAAAGCTGATTTTATGAAAAAGCTTTTTAAAAAAAAAAAACATCTCACAGGTTGCTCTTTAGTTTATTTACTATACTAAACACAGATTTCTAAAGTTGCTCATAGTTGTGTAGTGCAAAATGAATACAGCAATTTAAGATGTTTTTTTTTCCACTTAAGTTAATATAGTTTGCTGTGGATTGCATCTGTGGTGCCTCCAGATTCTTACATGACCAAGCCCTGTAAAATATGTTTATGCTTGCTGGAGTTATTTACAATATATTTACAGCATGTTTGTGCAAAGTTATATATATATATATATATATATATATATATATATATATATATATATATATATATATATATATATATATATATATATATATATATATATACATACACAACACTAAAAAATAAAATTTATGTATAAAAAAAGTGCCTGGTTGTTAAAATGTTACATAGGTCATATACTAACCACATGCTTCTAATGTTCTACCAGGTACAGTATAGCTTTTTTCTGGTTCAATATGTACTCTAGATTATTAAAACACTGATACCAGTATGAGGAGATTAGACCATCATACTGAGAGTTTGAGAATCTCAAACTCATATAAATGCCTGGGAAATGTGTACCAGTGTGTTTTTGCAAGAATGATTGAAGGTCACGTTATCTTTTTCTTGAGAAACTCGAGCAAAAAGCAGGGCTTTAATGACAAGCGCATCTTTAATAATAAAAGGATGGGAGTAAACAACCCTGTATTACGCTATGTACTTAATGTCATTTGTGATCAATTTATAAGACAGAACATCATCTAGCTTTAATTTAGGTGACATTTTGGAGAACAAGTTGATGCTGGGCTCCAGACACAGATGAAGAGGAATTTAATAGAATGAAATCCAAAAGGAGAAGCACCTCAACAAGCCCCCTTCTAGGAACAGTTGGGCTTTTGTGAGTCATGCACTAGATGTGTCTAGAAAACTGATAAAGGCCAGATTGAATTAATAGCCTGTGCATGACTAATGCAGTTGTGTTCAATATTACAAAAAATAAGGAGTAAATGAAAAAAAAAAAAAAAAAAAAAAAAAAATCTAATGTATTAACTTGCTGGGCCACTTTGCATTTCAATTGGAAAGGTGTTTTTTTTAAATTTGTGTTTCTAGTGTAAAAAGACAAGGTTAAGGGTACCCAGGGGCCCCATACTGACACATGGAGTGACGCATGTGAGCATGGTTGGCTCACGCCAAGTTGCTAATCTTGCATTAGGGTTCTGTATTTCTGTACCTCCTTTGCTTAGGTGAGGCTGGTGAAGGGGAGTGATTGGTTTGACATTTGGAACAGAAGCCTTCAGTACTGGGTTAGTAAGTTGTTTGTTGCAGTGAGGTGCCATTCAAATTGGTTAGAAGAAATGTATAAAAAAAAATATTGTGCAATAGATATTCAACATTAAACTGGTTGGCTGAAGATGGCATCTGCAAGTGTGTTGGATCCTACCAGGTGACCTCTGACCTCTGACATGTTCACTTGTTTTGATCGTTTTCAAACTGTTTTATCATTTGTCGGTTGTACTGCCAAAAGTTACAAGCAAAAACTCTCATGAAACACATATAAAAGCAAACCAAGCCAAACATACTGTATTTTTTAGCTGACACTGCAGTGTTGTTTTTATAGGGGAGACCATTAAAACATTCAGTAGAAGATACAAAATATTGGAATAATGATTCTAAATAGTAAAAAAAAAAAAAAAAAAAAAAAAAAGAATCAAGCAGATTATAGTGACTCCTTCAAACTGTGCTTTCAAATGTGTTCACATGGATGGTCACATTTATGTAATGACTTCTGCGGGTGCTGACAGCAGAGAATGCATCCTGTACTATTCATTGTAAAAGTGAGTCCTCGACACTGCCTGCAAAGAAAAGCTGGCACTTGAAGAAATATTTTTTTAAGGATCTGTCAGGTATTCACATTTTTAAACATCCAGGTTAAAAAAAAATACTTTTGACATTTGTTCCCAATTACAAAATTAGGTTTGCTGCCAGGGAATGTTTTGTTGAAGGCTGACAATACTGTTCTTTTATTATCAGGCCTATTTATAATATAAATAAAACAAGAAGGGTCACTCTAAGAAATTAGTGTTTGCATTCCAAAAGGGGAGGATTTCTTTATTTTTTTTTTATTTTGTTATTTTCTAAATTCCTTATTTTCCTTTATTTGTTTGATCTCATTAAAACACCAAGTAATCAAGTATGTTATATTTGCTCCCAGGCTTTAAAGCAATTCATAATTAATGATATTCTATTTAATAAATGATCTGCACCTGTGCACACTAGTGCCTTATTGATGTATTGTTTGTGTCACTTGTTTATGTTTGCATTTCAGAAAGCAATGCTGTCTATATAATCAACACCTGCAGGTTGACACGTTCTAATTATTTTATTGATAATCACAGTAATTCCATTGTGGCAGCATAGTTTTCATCTATACCAGTAAAAAAAACACTCTTAGGGTACACAGTAGCATGTTGCTACTAAAAGTAAAGTGAGATATTGACATTTTTAAGGCAGCTGCTGAAAGCAACAATACAGTTTACTTTAAAAGATTTGATCGTGTCGTTATGAACAGAAATATCAAGAACCTTTGCAGAAGGAAAAACATGTGAGCACTGCCAAACTGAAAAAAAAGTAACAAACCTTTTTTTTTTTTTTTTTTTTTTATTATTTTTTTTTTTACATAACTCCTTATTGCTAAAATGACCTTGTGTCTATTCACAGCAATGTAAACAGGGCATGGTTGGGTACAGAAGTGTAATCCAAAGACATTCTTGCCAGTTAAAATCAACATTTTTAAATCTTGTGAGCTGGGGTCCAGATGGCTGCTGAGTGGAGAACCGACTGTAGGCTGGAATGGAGAGATGAAAGTAAGTTTTTTGTTCTCTGGTTATTATTATCGAAAGACAGCTCCAATTTCAAGATCTTTTTTCTCATTTCCAAAGCGTTCACCAGGACTGCCTTTGCATATCAATGACTTGATTATATGTAACCCTTCCCTCCTCTGACCTAGATGTTCCTAGGATCATGTGCCACATTAGAATATCTGTTGAAATTGGCAATTGGCAATTAGTTTATAGATTGATAAATACCAAACACAACCTCTGTCTTATTCTAGTTGCAGACAAGTGCTGTTTGTGTAAGAATTTACGACAATCTTGTTTGCATGGCCATTGGAGGTGCTACACATCAGCCTTGTTTCAATAAACTGCTTCGTAGCTGTGTTACAACTGCTGTATTGGATTATGCCACTGTCATCTGGAAAGAAGTGGTGTAGAACATCAGATCATGCAAAACAGCCCTATAAACAATGCCCATGCTTACCTTGCCAATTAATGAGATAAGCGACTCAAGGCTATGGCTTAGAAACATCTTGGATAAAGGACTAAGGCTGAAGGGAAATTATGGTATCTATGAGGGGAAACTAGTTTTATTTGTTCTGATTGAACAGCGGTATGGTGTGCTTAAGTTCCTTGATTATATCAGCCACATAGTTTGTGCCAATAGTGTGTGTGATTTCTAAGGTTTCCTGTGCAATTTTGGTATTTGAGTCACTTGGTGGTCAGGCTCTCCACAATCAGACCACCTTTGAAAGGATAGACTCATGTCTTTCCCTACTTTGAGCCTTACTACTTTGTGTCCATTTTGAACAGCTAATTTAGGGAAATAAAACCATTGCATACCCAATGGTGGGAGTTCCTATTAAAGTTGCAGGTGGTTCTGGCACCTATCCTGCAATTGTTGAACATTTGACTGTGTTTAAATGAGATTCCCATGTGTTCACACATTACCTGAGTGGCTAGGATTCTGTGAGTGTCTAAGTTGTTCTACAGTATATACAACGTGTATAGCCTTGGCATTTTCTGTTATAGATAAGAAAAGAAAAGTTATAAGTGAAAATCCCCATCATAAAAGATACTTGACTTCTGCATTTGAAAGCCAAACCAAAAACAAAAATGCTGACCTTCATTCAGCTTTTCTCTTGGCTTCTAAGACTGTTGGGCCTCAAACAATGGTGGAATTGTAAACCCATGTACAAAGTAAAATATATTTTAAATGGTTTGCTGCCTTTCTGGTATCACACAAACCTATAGAAAAAAAAACAGAAAGAAAGAAAAATTGATTTATGGTGGCTTTTATGGTTTTTTCTGTAATTACAGCATTGAAATGCCTTTGTTTTGGCATTTTTTTTTTTTTTGACAGATGTAAAAAAAAGGTCTGAATTATTTTCAAGTAAATTAACACTTTAAAGACCACAACACTACAATATAATTCCATTAGTGTCCTACAGTTTCAAAGACACGCACTTTATAGCAAAGGCAGATTTTTGATTTTGAGGTAAAATGATCAGAAACTCAAGTCAGGCTGATAAACGCGACACAGGCATTTGCAGAATGTATGACTGGGTGTCTGAAATTATGAATGTTCTGTCAACATAGATTTAAAACTTATCTAAAATTTTAACTCTGTTTGGATATCACAAATTGATGGTTTTACCCACTTAATAAAGCGCATTGTTGTTAGAATATTTTATTTTTTTAGTTTTATTGGCAAAGGTCTAGTAATGTTTTAAACATTATACAGAAGAAGGCCTTGAAGGGTTAAGTGTAAATGGAATCCACTGTGTATGTGACGAACCACCTAAACCTAGCTTGTCTAATAATAAAGGATTTTTTATTTTAACACATTTTCTTTTTTACTGTATGAATCCGTGCATGTGAACAATCAGTACATAGCTTTGTGACAATAATCAGTGCATTCATAACTCTCATGTACGGTATGTCACATAATCTTTGTAGAAATGTTTAATTCTATCATGGTATTGGTTTTAAATAACAATATATATATATATATATATATATATATATATATATATATATATATATATATATATATATATATATAATTTTTTATAATTTTTTAATATGACTGATTTATGGAAAGATATCCCTTTAAATAATCTATTTGAAATTGTACAATTGCAAATATATTGGACCAATTTTGATCTTACCACTAGATGGCAACCATTTACATGCTTACATCCCTTTTGAAGAAACCCGACATTTGATCAAATTCACTTCAAATCAATTACAGATTATTACATTTTGATTAGACTCACAGTAATTTACTCAGGGGCAAATGACTAGAAAGGTTAGAATAGCGTTAAATGTCTGCATGGGTATATATATATATATATATGTGTGTGTGTGTGTGTGTTTGTGTGTGCGTATATATGCCAGATTTAGGATTTTGAGCAAGCTCTGTTTATCAAGTGAGGAAAACCAGTGGCATCTTTTGTTGTGTGTTTTTTTCAGGCTGAACAGCATGAATGGTATTTAAAAAAAAAAAAAATGAAAAGCCAATTCCTCAAATCACAGGCAGAGAGATTGTATTTCTCTGGGAACAAGATAAGGCACTGTGCCTCACTGGCATGTATAGAAACTGTATAGACCTGTCATAATTCCTGTGTAAATATTATCTTAGAAGTAAAGCTCTTTTGCTTTTAATTGTGCATTGCAGTATCTCCCATATCCCATATTCCCGCTTCCAGTAATTAAGTCTTCTGGTGTTTTTGTTATACTCAATGTTTGTTGGATTCAATTAAAAAAAAGACATTTTCTTTTCTTATTTATTTTTTATTTACATTTTTATAGACACAGCAGTATGCTCAATAAGCCGCAAAATTCATATTTTTTGCGATATAGACAATGAGCATTGCAGGAATCAGCAATCAAACATCCCTTGACATTTTACAGCTAAATATATGTGTTGAGCTTTACAATGCGTTTGTCAGTTTGCCTTATTCTAAACATCACCTGAGGGAGGCGGTGTGGATTGCTTAAGTGTGTACAACTGGAGAACAGGGAAGTGGAAGCTCAGGCCAGAGTTTCAGATTTCAGCTCAACCCAGGATTAACTGCTGTGACCCCCAGGGCTTTTCATTCCTGTGTCTCACAACCCCACCCAGCTGTAAAACTGTTTAAAAGCATGACACATCCACGGTAAATTTAGATTGGAAATTTGAGCAGATCAGTGTAAACAATTGCCAAGCTGTATGTTTTTGTTCATGCAGTCTTGTTTGTGTGGTTGTTTATGAGAAGAGTTTTTGTAATTTCTGTGTTATTTTCTTACTTAGCGGTTATCTGTTTGATTCAGCTGCAATATGTGTGTTGATGTTTATTTATTTGTTTAGATAACTCTGGCTTTACAATACAAGGTTCTGCATTATTAATCATTTACATTTTACCATTGTTAATGTCCCTGCTCTGCATTGTGTTTCCTTCTTTGTTTTCATCATGCTTAGATTAAGTATTGCCAATGAGTGAGGGGCAGCATATGCATATACTCGCACATATGTTTCAAATGAGACATTTCAAAATGAACTTGATGGCAACAGTCTTTTGAGAAAGGAAGGGGCTCATTTGGGTCACCAAACATGCCTCTCATACAACATTGTATCCTCTCTTGAGAGCTGACAACACACCAAGGATGTAGAACGGAGTGAAGGTGAGACTAGACTTTGTACCATTTGCTAGAGAAACCAGTTCAGAGAAATAAAAACTTTGGTATCAGCTTGTAACTGACAGCTTTCTGAAAAACTAAAAAACAACAGCTCTACTACTGTTACGTTGCTATCCGAGGATATCTCTATATATAATTTTATATCAGCTTGGCTGAGAAACAGCCAGGAAGTTACAATGACTAGCCCTGGTCTGAAAGTGAGGCTGGGACAGGAATGGATTCAGATACAGGTTTAGATTTCCCCAGATTCTTTTCGGATGGTTGAATACATGGTGGTTGATTCAGCTGTCGCTTGCTTCCTGTTTGCTAAAGGTTTGTGATGGTTACCTGGCTGCTTTATATTTCCTGACAGTTTTAGGATCCAAGGCTGTGGTATATCTGTGCCAGGATACCTTCTGTCCCATTCTGGTTGGTTTTGGACAGGGGAAGCGTGCATTGCCTCTGCCTATGCTTTGCCCTCTCTGTGGATTATACAGATACATTCATTCTCCAAGGCCCTTACCGGCTTCACGAACA
Organism: Polyodon spathula; assembly: GCF_017654505.1. NCBI lineage: Eukaryota > Metazoa > Chordata > Actinopteri > Acipenseriformes > Polyodontidae > Polyodon > Polyodon spathula. The sequence goes on from NC_054552.1 coordinate 5,738,930, forward strand.
CCAACAACTCAACATGAAATAAAACATTGGAAATGTCTGGTGAGGACAACAAAGAAGTACATCAGGCTTTGAAAGGTTAAAGGTCACTCCAAAGTGTCTGCCACTCACTTCGAAAGAGTATCATTTCAGATGTAGCATAGGCATATACTGTACACGCCACCCTTTCTAAACCAGAGCAATCAAGTATTTCCTTCGGAGGATTTATTTGAACGTTTGTACTCTGTTCCTGTGAGCTGGTTCCTGGCTATTTTGTGTGCTGGCAGATGAACAGCTGAAATATAATTGATATACAGTACATTATTTCCACAGTATGTGTGTAGATATTCCAGTTTGTTACTGGCACTCATATTAATAATTGCATTTTGTTTGTTTTATTTCCTTTTTTTTAATAACAAATTACTATCTTGGGAACATGAGTGTTGACATCATTAGCAGATCTTTCCCTTGCTTCCACTGTTTTCAGCCTGTGCTTCCTGTATTTCTGTGTAATGAATAGTTCATTCTTCCCCTCACCAGTGCTGTCTTTGCTACATGAGACATTACATGTTAGCTTACCCTGTGGGAACAAAGCTGAAGTTGGTTAAGGTGTATTAATATACAGGGTGTTATAATGTGAAATTGGAATCCTCATGGCAACTTGTTAGCAAATCATTCCCAGTTGAAACCAGAATGACTGCATTATACATGCAAAATGAAAATTGATGAACCTGCTAACGTGGAACAGTAAGAGAAGACGACTGGGGATCTGCCGACATTGTGGTTCAGCTCAGCCTGTTGAACATTTCTGCCCCCAGCTGAGCCCAGATTGAGGGACTTGTAAATGCTAAAACATCATCACGCTGCCTCCATTCAAACAGCAAAGCACCCCAGTGTTTACACTTGGAATCAGTCTTTCTCACTGTAACTGTTTCATAATTATTGCACAGCAACAGTCCATTGTCTGCTACAACTCCTTACTTTGATTGGCAAAAGGTTTGGGATTTCTAGTAGAAAACCAGAACAGAAGTCATTTGGTTGTTCAAACATTAATAATAATAATAATGTATGGAGGTTTTTGGTTCTTCAAACACGCAGAAGAATTGTATTGCATTGCAAAAAGAAAAAAGAAAGAAATAGCAAGAATTAGCAGTTAGGTAGCAATCTTTCTTCTATCAGTTATATTTGTTGTGGGTTTAATCCATCTGTTTAACAGAAAGCTCCAGTTATGTTTAGCCTTTCGTTTTAATGGTTATGATTATGAAACAATTAATAAACAGACATATGAAGGTATCTATGGTTATACTTCCTGGTTACATATTGATGTTTAACTAAAAGCCTTTGTAACTGTTTTGTTGCATGTTCAAATGATGTCAGACCCCAAAAACAAAGAGCCAGAGAAGTTTATCCACACCTTCACTTTGCATAAATAAATACACCTTGTGATACCAAACAGCGGCACTGAATTGTAAGTGACAGACTCCACCCAAGAGAACAAGGGGTGCCATGATTAACCCATGTCAGACAGAATCTTTTCAATTAGCATGCTTTTCCATTATCCATTTCCATTGTTTGCCAGGAACAGTCAAGATCAATGCCATGGAGCTGTGGAATTACATTCATTACAAGCAATAACAGAGGACTTGAGAATCTGGTCTTCAACTAGCATTGTACTAACTGGAGATAATCTCCCAAGGTGTACATACTATCTAATACACATCATAATGAAGTTAGGGTATTGTAATTATCTGACTGGGTAAATCAATGCACCAGGTATAGGATACAACTTTAAGTATAATGGTTGTTTATTCAATACAAGAATCTGATTCTCAAGAACACAATAATTTGGTCCTGCGAGTGTGAATCAATGTCAAAGTGACTTTACAAAACTGTGTTTTTTTTTTTTTTTATCTGCACAGGCTAGTTTATGACAGAGTATACCATCTGTGTTTGATTCATACTGTGCACTGCAGACTGTTGGGCACAACATATCCCATTTAAAGTATCTTCATTGCCATTTGAGTCGTTATTAACCCTTTCCTCAGGATTTAAATCCAGATAATCTGAAAGTTTAGCAGGTACAAAACAGTGGGTATTTTAGATTTTCTCAGTAATAGGCATTGAGTGATTTTTAGTTTACCCTTAGTTGTCACCCAAACAATCCACAAGAAGTAACAAGCAACTCCAAATATCAGTTTAGTTTTTGTTTTAGGTTTTAAACAAAAGATAACATCTGTGCTTGCCTCGACATGCTCCTACAAGCTTCTGCAGTGCGCCTCACAAAAACGTGATGGGTGGGAACATATACCCTCAAGCCCTTAACCAAGAAGAAGGTTTTGAAATAGTTTCCCATCAGATTTTGATGCAGTGTTGCTTAGTCTTTTTCAGTGCTGTCATGTAGGGGCAAGTTTTCCATCTTGTCTAATATGATTACAGTGGGGTACATGGGGGTGTAGTACATAAAACTGAAAGTTTGACTTTCACTGTCTGAGGTTTACCATGTCAGATTTTGCAGTTTACCATGCTTTTCCATGTTTATGCAATCACTGTGTTCTACCGGTCACTAAGGGTGAGAACCCAGGGCAGAGTTTGGGAACTATGACCTGCACACTTTCCTCATTCTAATGAGAGACCATAAATGCCACATAAGAAGGGCCACACCTTGCAACATAATTAACAACTCCCAGAGATTCAATATTATCTCGAAACGCAAAGCAGCCCATATGTTGTTGTTCAAGATATCTATCAACATCACTTAGAACAGAATGTACCTTTCCCGGTTCATACTCCCTGTCGTCTCGTTTCATTAAGCAGAAAACGAAGTTTGCCAGGTGTGTGTCATTCTTTTTTATAGTCACAAAACTGTTTTTTTAGCAGGGGCCATAGTGTAAATATAGCTATTATCGTATTATATATATATATATAATATATATATATATATAGATATAATATATATATATATAGATAGATATATATATATACAGGTATAAGTCACAACAGTGTTGGGGCACCCCTATGAAACTTTACCTAGGTCTGGGTGGTGGTTAAGCCAAAATGGGTTTTACTTATGTTCCATACAGAATTTGAACTACAGATGTCTTTACAAATTTTCAAGATAACAACTAATATTTTAATAAATAAAATAATAATATTTAGTCCAGCTCTCAGCATTACAGTATATATTTGGAAACTGAATTATCTCCAGATGAACTTCTTGCACTGGCACAAAATTTCCCCAGAATGCTGTTGTTGTTTTCCAGACTTATTTCTAGACTTATTTAAGCCAGTGTTTAAATGCATTAACCCTATGTTGTAGTTTTTGTGTGTGTGTATGTGTGTTTTTTTCTTCTATTTTAGTTTGTTGTGCCTCATTTACTCTTTTATGTCTACAGTTGTTGTAGAACTTAATTATTTATATTTTTTTCATGTGCAGTACTGTAATGACTGTGAAAGTTGGTGCTGTACCAGTTCTCTTGAGTTGCATTTCCAAATATATTAAAGAAAATGGGTAGAATGTCACTCATTTTGTGGCAGTGGTTTTATAACATAAAAATTAAATGGCAGTATGTCATGGAATTTTATGATGAAATGTATATTGTGCATATTGATTTATACAGTGTGAAGCTGCTCATTAGTATGCAACCCATGCGTACATGCTCTTTTTCTAGCAAGGATGCTGTTTAACCAATCAGAGCTTGTTATTTTTTTAAGCTGTTTTATAGATGTATACACACTGCATAATAAAACAATAAAACAATTTCCTTTTATTTTAAAGCTTATGTATAACCAGTTTGCGTTGTGGTTTATCATTTACATTCCCCAAAGGCACTTTTTGCTACAGAGGCACAAGCTTCTTACACCTATGCCACTACTTCACTCACAGCCAAAAGGCATGCTCCTGCTTCTACATGCAGAGGTGCAAGTCTGCAAAGAACATGTTCAAGCTCTTTTACTGCTCTGAAAGAAAAACAGGTTTTTTCAGAAAGCATGTGTTGTTGGAATGCCCAAGGCACCTGCTTTAGAACTTATATATTTTCAAAATGTTCATGAAACTGTTCCTAAAACTGTGTAGAGCACTTACTAAGCCTTTAACACATGAAAACAATACATTGTTAAAAACTACTGTACAAATACAACAAATCACAATGCAGGGGTGAAATTCTGCAGATACTCAGTACCGGGATTTATTTACTCTGCTTTTCATCCAACGCGGATGCTTCTGTTTCTGTTAGCTGCTATTGGCCACTGTAACATCAGTATAATCGCTGCATGTTGATTGGCTGAGCTTTCATTCTGATCAGATTTCATTTTGGCATGAGTCACAAATCTCTGCCTATTTCGCTTTGTGTCAGTGCTCATTCGTTGGTCAGCATGAGAAGACTTTAGCAGTGCAATGTAAAAACAGTGGTATGGCGTAATTATCATTATTATGAAATAATAATGTTTTTTTTTCTGAAATATTCTAAACGAACATTGCTGCACATGAATTTGAAGGCAAAAATCCACATCAGTATTTTACATAATTAATGATAAATAATTATCATAACATTGTTTTGCCTTGCACCGATTTACCACATTGCCAGAATTTGCGCGATATTGTGTGGGACAGTAGGGATTAACAATAGCATAAAAACATCTGGATCAAAGTGCAGCTTCAGATTTGGTAAAGAAGGCAGAATTGAGATACAGATGGAAGCATGCTTCACGCTTTTCAAACACGGGCCCAACTTGTACCTGTTAAGCATAGTGATCAACGTTTTATTTTGTTGTGATCCTAGTATTTGTAATAAACAAAAACCAAAACGGTGAGGTGTTTCTTTTTTTCTTTGTACAATGCCCTCTATTCAAAAACATATTGAAGAGTTTATTTAAGTTAAATGTGAGTTTTCACTTGCGTGCACATCTAAAAAAAAATAAAAAAATAAAAAAAAGGCAGAAGTAAACCATAGTAATGATATTACTTCATGAAAATGTGTCTTTTGCCACTTTGTTTCTTGTGCAGAAACCACAATACCAGGGATAAAATAAAAATAAAAAGTCTACTTTTACACTGTTTGTGTCTAAAAAATATTTTTCTGGAATGGGTCATGGTAATTAATCTACACAGAAATACAACAAAGAAGCACACAGAACATATTATTGGAAGATAAGTAATAAGTACAAAGTAAACTAGAACTGCCAGGCAGTTTTATGGCTCCCAAGCCCCAGTATCAGTACCTGTCTAAGCGTGTTTAGTTCTCAATGTGCCAAGTTTAAAATCAGCAACTTCAACTGTTCCACAGAAGATTTTGAAAGTTTTTTTTTTTTTTTTTAAATGCGTCAGGCAGCCTTCTTGTTTAAAGTAAGTTTCTTAAAAGTCAGTTGTATTGCTACATTATCAAGGATGATGCTTGTGAGGTTTCGAGTTAGTCAAGTAAACTGTTTGTCAACTGACGCAGGTTTAAATTTCAAATGTAGTTGTGGCCATCTTGTTTTATAAAACATCACCATTTTCACATATTTGTATCCCATTGTTACTGCAACGATAACTACCAAGTTTGGAGTTT